>NC_083340.1:81005494-81005639 GCF_019175385.1 Lycium barbarum | reverse complement strand
GGAGGTACTGCCCAAGGAAAGGAAAAGGTTACTTCCGGATCAGGAATAATAAATAAAATGGAAACAAGATAAAATCTTATATCTTTTTATCAACATATCTTTGTTCTCGGTATCTTTGATTAATTTGGTGTTTACTTTTATGAAC
>NC_083340.1:81004339-81005023 GCF_019175385.1 Lycium barbarum | reverse complement strand
CTGTGTTTTTGCTTGAGCTGTACGAGATGAAAGTCTCATATACGGTTCTCAGAGGGGGAGTTCCGCCTATCTCAATAAAGTATATGATTGGTTCGAAGAACGTCTCGAGATTCAAGCAATTGCGGATGATATAACTAGTAAATACGTTCCTCCCCACCAATCTGTCGTTTTACAGCACGAAGTTACCTGATGTTCGCTACTACTAATACTAATAAGGGCGGAGAGATGTTAACCTTTCGCTATTAGTAAGCACTCCCCATCTTTTAGCCCCTTATCGCCGTGGAGGAAAAATCGGACTATTCGGGGGAGCTGGAGTGGGTAAAACAGTACTCATTATGGAATTGATTAACAATATTGCTACTGAGATATACCATAAGACCAATAAGTTGATTCGAAATCTCGCTATTAATCCCTTGGCCTAAAAAAAGTAATCTTTCTCGATAAAGTCGGTTGATTAGGGTAAAATTGTATCCCTTAGGAACCGGCATACGAGTGCGCCTCTCGTAGACGAATACCGACTCAGTCCGCTCCTACTGCGCGGGAGTCTCAGCCGGTCGGTGCCGGGTCGGCCCCTAGGGCACTATTCGCGCTCAATGGATACAAAACACCCATGCTTTAGCACCTGGTGCAACGGCTCCTGGTGCAACAGCAAGCACCAGTTTAACTTGGGGGGGTGGTGATTTA
>NC_083340.1:81003718-81004189 GCF_019175385.1 Lycium barbarum | reverse complement strand
TTTGATTTTCATTCACAATTCCAATTATATCCTGTCTCTGTAAGGTGAGAGTGGAATTTCTCCTTTATTTTGTCCTTTCCATTCACTCGGATTTCTTCCGTTTCATCGATTTTGTCCGGATCCCACCTTTCTTCCGAAAAAAGGGAAGGAGAAGGATCTTCTTCAGTGGAAGATCCGAGGGTTTCTTTTACTAAATTAGAGCATACCAATCTCAGAAACGAAACTGGTCAATGCGCGCTTGATACGCGAACACTAAAGAGAGAACCGGGGCCTAGAGGACGGGCCAGACGCAGCAGAGCGACGACCGGGGAGCGGGTTCCCCACTGGAAGGGGGACAGGAGACGGCCATCTCAAGGCACATCACGACCTACAGGCATGATCTTTGAATAGGAAAAAGAGTGGATCTGCAGGGTCCCAAATGAATTGGCTTATTCGAAAAAGGCCTTGTTCTTTGGAAGATCTATCTCGTGT
>NC_083340.1:81002559-81002847 GCF_019175385.1 Lycium barbarum | reverse complement strand
CAACTAGAAAGAGATTCTTTAACCAGAAAGAATTCGGTTCAGATGTAGGATACCTATCCAGAAGTTTTCGCAACTCAATCATAGATGATGGAATCATCAAAGATTCAACATTTTGTTCGTTCGGGTTTGATTGTGTCGTAGCTCTATAATTCGGATTAAGTTTATCGTTGGATGAACTGCATTGCTGATATTGATCCCAAAAAAAAGACGGTAGGTACAGCTAGGCCGTGAACAGCCAACCATCGTACTGTAAAAATTGGATAGGTTCGATCTATAGTCATTAGGGCC
>NC_083340.1:81001742-81002239 GCF_019175385.1 Lycium barbarum | reverse complement strand
TGACCTCGTGCTTGCCCTAGCAAGAAAACGGATGCGCTAACGCGCAACGGCTTTCGCGCTAGCGCGCTTAATCAATCCGTTGCTTACCTTGAATCTAGCCTGCAATCCTTTCGCACTTCTCTTATCAAATTTCTAGTTAGAGAGAGAGCTAACCGCTGCCAAAATGCAGCAGTTTTTCTTATATACGATAGCGGCCGTGAACAGCCAACCATCGTACTGTAAAAATTGGATAGGTTCGATCTATAGTCATTAGGGCCTCCTAAAACGATCTACTAAATTCATCGAGTTGTGACCCAATTTTTTTTCTCTCCTTATCACTCAGAAAAGACAAAAAAATTTCAGGATAGCAAACATTCTCTAGAATTTCTCTTAGATTCAAACCCATAGCTGATGATAGAACTAGAATAGATATTTTTTGTTTCCTACTTACACGAGCCCATATCCTTGCTTTTCTATCAATTTCTAATTCTGATCTTCCTCCCCAATCTGATATTATG
>NC_083340.1:80880406-81001528 GCF_019175385.1 Lycium barbarum | reverse complement strand
TCATTTTATGTAGGAATGAAGGTGCTCTTGGCTCGACATCATTGGTAATGTAAAGAGTCCATGATGGAGCTCGAGTAGAAAGTATTAATTTATTTCTCGGGGCAAAGGTCTAGGGTTAATGCCGAGCGTCTTGAGTACTTTACAATATGTGAAGAACAAGGATTTTTGGATCAAACACAAGGCTTGGGAATTTTTTTTCTTTCTCTCTTTCCCTATTCGGCCGAGAGCCTCTTTGTGGTGTTGCTCACTTTTCAATTTTTTTTTTGTTTTGTTCTTGATAATTACCAAGGCAACTTGATATATATCCATTATATGACCACATGCATGGCACATGATCATAAGGAATTGGGTTTGGGCCTTGGCCTTTGGCCGGCCACCCTTTATCTTTGGGCCTCAATTCTTGATCAATTTTTCTTGGTCCAATTCATTAAAAGTCTCGTTTTGTAATTCCCGAAACTAATTTCCAAAATTCCAAATTTACCCTCGGCCTTCCCCAAAGTCTTGACATTAATGATTTCATAACCAACATAGTCACATCAACTAGAATCAAAATATTTCCTCATAACACACAAGTCTTAATTATTTCTCGATTTCCAATTATCCGAAAACACGGGACATAACACTTAAACTGCACGTTTCAACACTCCATGATGCATGAGTATAAACTGCATAAAAAAAACTTTCTGAACTACGTAATGACTTGATTCTCTTCGCCGAGGTACATAGGCAATTTAGAATTTCCTTCTAAGTGCAGCCACATGACTAAAAAAAAACACTCATCCCTTTTAATGCGGAGCCAAAGAAAAGTTGCTTGCATGAAGTTTCCTTTGTTGCTTTTCACATGCTTGGAGTATCTAAAGACAAGCTTTTACAACTTTGGAGAATGGAGTGATTTTTCATGAAGATCTTCTTATATCAACTTCTCCATTGTCATGACCCAACCGGAGGGCCATGACGGGTACCCGGTGCTAACCTACCCGGGTACCTCTTATCGTACATTCACATTTAGATCTAGGTGATCCACATAGCTTAATCATACTTTCTATCCATCATTCATACTAATCTCATTGGGCAACAATACATTTGTATCACCGTCAACAACTATGCCCATATCAATGCACATAAGCCGACGAGGCTATCAAAATGATATACAAAATATGAGCCGACAAGGCTAAAGACATCTAACCATATACACATGTCTACGAGCCTCTAAGAAGAGTATGTCACATCATATAAGCGGGACAAGACCCCGCCATGCCCATAAGTATGTACACAAAAGAATAGATACCAAAAGCAGTAGCTCCGAATGAAATGGAGCTCCTCTACGTAGTCCCTGAGTAATAAAGCTATGGATCAAGCCTATCCCCCTGGCCACCTGCGGGCATGACGCATCGTCCACAAACAAAAGGACGTCAATACGAAGAATGTACTGAGTATGTAAAGCATAATCAACATAATTATAGAAGCATAATAGACAACATAAGAAATAGTATAAGATGGGAGGTAGTAGAACCATCGTCATAAACACTTACTTGCTTTTCATAAGGACCTTCCATTTCTAATGCGTGATTGTGTGCATACACATGTATATATGCATACATCCATATCCGTATCCGTATTCATATCCGTATTTATATACATATTCGTATTCATATTCGTATTCATAGCATACCCAACCATGAGGGTTCGGTGTTTCACATACCCGGCCATGGCAAGGCTTGGTCATTATACATACCTGGCCCTACCAAGGCTCAGGGTTATCCGTACCCAACTGCAGTGGTGTGCGCGCAATACATATCATACTCGGCCATATAAGGTCGGTGTTACATAATAGTCATACATAACCACATATAAATAAGAGCTCATAAGCATCTTCGTCATCATTACTATCGTCGTCTCATTACATCTATCCTTAGAGGATCACCCATCATATAAAGAATTTAGTAGAATCGTAAACATAACGAACATCATGAGCTTTAGTAGCTTTAAAGATAGAATCATTTGGAGGACATTATCGACTCATGAAAGGATAGATATATAGCCAAGGAACCATGCCTTATTGAAAGAAGGGTTAGCCTTACATAACCTTTCGTTTAGCTATTCTATCACTTGAACGTTCTCCTTCAATGCTCACGTTTCTACCTTCATTAGAGTTTATACTAAAATTAGATAATCGATAGCTTAGCATACCTGACTAAAGTTAGAGAAAATTGGGCAGCATCTCCTTTGTTTATACAACTTTCCCTATATCATATATCAACTCCCAAACGTCTATAATAACACTCACAACATCATAAGCAATAGTCTTTATTCACCTACATTATCCATATTTCCCAATTCACTTCAAATCATCCATAACCATAGTCATAACACACTATTACATTCACTCATATACAATTTCTATCCCATGTTCTTAATGTCATTTATAACATAACTATAATCACAACATATCAAGAATCATGACTCATTCCAAGCCACTACTAACAAATGGTACTATTCTCAACTTCATGACCCATTTTCTATCTCCTTCTACAATCCAAGTCTTTCGACCTCTCAATACTTTAAACAAAATGGAATGACCATAAAACTTACCTTAGAGGGTGTAGGAATGGACCTTGGGTGGAAACACTTCACTTGAGCCAAAACCCTAGTTCACCTCCAATGGGATTTCTTGTCTTGGATGAGCCCTAATGAGTTTCTTACACTTGATTCTCTTGGTTTGATGAAGTTGATCATCAATTTCTCTTGAGTTATTGTGGAAAAGGTGTGGAGAAATATTCTAGAGAGTTCTTGAGAGAAGGGGAGTGAAAATGAAATAAAATGAAATGAACTTGGGTCCCTTATATTAAATTAGAACCTGTCCCGACTCATTTCTACGGACCAACATACGATCCGTATAATTTATATGGACCGTATGTGTGGCTGTAGATTTGGTCCAGTGAAGGTTGCCATTCTGGGCAGAATATACGGCCTAACATACAACCAATATATTTTATACGGCCAGTATGTTGGACCGTATATTGCCCAGCTTTTCCGAAACTCGGTCTCGTTGACTCGTTGACTCATTTGATCTCCAATCCTTATGGAACCTGCTTAACACTTGTTTAACACCTCATTAACAATCTAAGAGACGTTATAACTCTTCTCCAAGACATCATTAAGTCATCAATAACTTGTTACTCATAAATCTTATCCGATACATATCGTATACCTTGCCTTCGTTGGCAAACTTTCTTCTCTTATGTTACACCCCGTATCTTCGAAGAAGCACTTATCAAATTTGAAACATAAGTACATTGAGTTATGTTTAAGTAAAACCACTTTGGAATATAAAGATCAAGCATTATTAAGTATTCTTAATGATTGAAGGATGTATATATGGTATACTGGAAGGTTTTATAAGGAAATGAGCGGAAGAAATGGAGTGGTACGACTTTGGAGAAAGGATGGGTAAAGTTTTGTGTGAAAATTTTGGTCCAACTTGAGGGACGAATATCTCTTAGCATATGAAGTTTTTTGAAGTGAAACAAAAGCCTAAAATGAAGTTCGTCGAGTCTAGTTTCCAACGCAACAAACCTATCATCGATAGGACATCGGAGTAGAGAATTATGGACGTTACAAGTTCGGCTAATAGAGCAAAAACGTGTGCTACAGTAACTACTACAGTACCGACTTGCTGCAGTGCTGCTACAGTTGTTGCACCTTGGAAATTTCATGTCGTCATGTAGTGAATGGAATAAGGCGAGCTTAAGGATGATAGGAAGTTCTTAAGGCTATAAGACGGATATTTAGTAAGTCCTAGAATGCATCCGGTAAGATTTTGAAATAATATGAATTGATGAAATAAGGATTGATAAGGATAAGTGGAGTATAAGTGGGGTTTAGGAAAGGTTTTGTAAATTATTGTGTTAAGGATTGTTTGGTAAGGTCTTGAGGACGAGTTATAGGGATGTTTAGATTATTAATGAAGTATTAAACAAGTGTCAAGAAGGTTGTATAAGGATTGGAGACTAAACGAAACGACGGGGACAACGTCGGAAAAACTGTGAGTTACACGACCACATTATACGGCCCGTGGAACTTTATACGGACCGTATAATGGTTCGTATAACCCAACAACAACAATGGTTTCCATGGCGGTGAACCACGGACACTTATACGGACCGTATAAGTGGTCTGTATAAGTCCCGACGGACTGATTAAGTTGCAACTATAAATACATGTTCCCACATTATTTTCTCATTCTTTTCCACTTCTCCACTTCTCTCCAAACTTCTAGAATATTCCATACATATCATTTTCAAGAATACAAGGGGAAATCAAAGGTTAATACCACAAATTCAAGTGAATAGAGTGCAAGGAAGCTCCTTGGAGTTGCTAGAGTCAAGAAATCCCTTGGAAATTGAAGCTAGGGTTTTCTTCAAGTGAAGCATTGTCAACCAAAACCCGTTCCTACGCATTCAAAGGTGAGTTTCATGATTATTTTATGTTGCTTAAGGTATTGAAAAGTTGAAACACTTGGATTATGGAAGGAGATGGAAAATGGATTACAAAAGATGAGATTAGTGGCAATTGTGAATAGTAGATTAATATGATTCATGAATATTTATATGTTGTGGTTGTGATTACGTTATGAATGATGTTAAGAGCATGAGAGAAACATTAGATGAGAATGAATGTAACGTGGTAGTATGATTATGATTATGGATGACCTTGAGAGGAAATTGTAGGAGTTGGATAATGATGAATTTGACTAAAGTCATTGATGATGATATTATGAATGTTGTTATTGACGTTTGGGAGTTGAAATATGATATGGGGAAAGTAGTAGAAACAAAGGAGATGCTGCTCAATTTTCTATAGCTTTAGTTCAAACACGCTTATGTTGTTGATTATCTAATACGAGTATGAACTCCCTTGAAGGTAGAAACGTGAATATTGAAGAGGAACGTTCAAGCGATAGAATAGCTAAATGAAAGAGGTATGTAAGGCTAATCCTTTCCTTCTAAGGTATGAATCTTCCTTATTTTCCACAATCTTCCTAAATAACGGAAATTATGAGTCCATGGCTATAGAAAGCTACTTATGCACATGATAAAGAAAGGAGACACGATATGAGCATGTTAATAATGATGATGAATATAAGTATGAAGGATCCTAGGGTAATATAAGATGTCCATGAAGCCGGTGATCCTAAGTATTATTCCATTGATGATCTTCCTTGTGTGCACTCACCTTAAAAGCTAGTCCCTTGAAAGTAAGACATGACGATTATAATCACTCCATAACGTAGTCGGGGGTTCATGACCTCCTGTCACCCCGACATAGCCATGGTTATCTCCAAGTCTTAATGTAGGATTAATGATAAACGTATGACAATGCTAAGGTTATGATAAGGTCATGATATACCTATGATATGTATGATAATGATGAGTTTATGTTAATTATGTGACGATACGATTCCACCGTGCCTAGTTGGCCAGGCATGTCACCGCGAAGGCGGGCTGCACGCGATTCCACCGCGCCTAAATGGCTGGGCATGTCACCGCTAAGGCGGGCTGCTATGTTTACACCGAGCCTAGAGGGCCGGGCATGATCACCACTAGTGGGCGGCATATGATGGTTACCCGGACGCGGGTTAACGATGATGATCGATATGATATGATGATGTATGCGTTATGATGATACATGTACTATGATTATATATATATATGATGTATGTATGAGATGTACCCACCCTTAAAAGTTACACAGGTTGTATTTTCATCTTATGACTTATGACTTCTCTATCATGTTCATTTCATTCATGCCTTACATACTCAGTACAATGTTCGTACTGACGTCGTTTTCTTTGGACGCTGTGTTCAAGCCCACAGGTAGACATGGAGGCAACCCAGACTCGTAGGGTTATCAACAGATTTACAGGAGCACTCTATTTCTCCGGATGTGCTATTTGGTCCATTCTTTTGTGTATATATGTATATATGTATTTGGGCACGACGGGGTCTTGTCCCGTACATATGACTAGTACTCTAGTAGAGGCTCGTAGATACGCATGTGTGGGTAGTGTGGTCTCACAATGTTACTAGTGTACCTATATTATTATTTTGTTAGCCGAAGGGCTTATGTATATAAAAGCAATTATGTTTCCAAATGAAAAATTGTTTTCCTATGATTGAGTATGAATTAATGAATGTACGCTAAATGAGTATGATAAGTAATGGAATAAGTGGTGCTCGGTGGTTAGCCCCGGGTACCCATCATGGCCCCTAGTCGGGTCGTGACAACAGTGACCCGACCTGACTTTTGAACCTTATAAAAGTGGAAAACCCCCATATTTTTCACCCAAAATCAGATTTTAAAGCTCAGCAACATAAAGGGCAATTATGTCATAAAAAGTTGAGGGTTTGAGTGATTTTCAAGTGGCGGAGTATTAATCGAAGCTCGGATAACACATAGATGTGATTCTAGTATGGTTTTGCGGTGGATTCAAGGTAGATATTGAAGATATCGCTATTTTAATAAAAATAAGGTATGAATCTCTCCTTATTAATATTACTTTTGGTTTATTTACGAAGATAGAGTGATTAAATGGTTGTATAATAAAGTTGTTGGTTGAGAAATTGGACAAACATCGCGTGGGATGTTTTATGGAATATTTTGGTATTGATGATGATGTTGTTGATGTTGGTGCTGTTGTAGTTGTTGTTTTGTTGGTATTGTGATTTCGGGCTAGGGATATAAACAGGGGAGATGCTGCCCGAATTTTGGCAAATTTTAAGAGGATTTAATTTGAAGGCTTAAGACAAGCATATGATAATGAGCCTAACAATAGTATGAATGATCTTATGTAGATTGCAAGACAGAAAGTAAGTTGGAAAAGTCGAGAAGTAAGCTTCTAGGTATGTTAAGGCTACTTCCTTTCTTTCTAAAGGCATGATTCTTTTTCCTATGAACGTATATATGGATTCTATAATATCCTTATTTCCAAAAAGCCCGAAGCTCATGATTCTCAAAGTGCTTATGATGCTAAAGATAGATGTTTCTATGGTGGTAACAATGATGATGATTCCATTTATTAAGATTCCTACTATTGAGACCTTTTTGACTATTCGCACAAAGGTGCGCTATTCACGAAGATTATACTTGGGTTACCATAACCCTAGTGTAGTACTTGTCTCTAGTTAAGAGCTAGTATAAGAATAGTTGAGTTAAATGAGATGATTGAATGTCAGGAGGTATAATTAGTGGATATGTTGTTTATAGGCTATTATGTTGCCTTTGAGTTATTATTATATGTATACGCCTGGCCTTTGGGTCATGGAGTTGTTGCCTGGCCTCCGGGTCATGGAGTTATTGCCTGACCGACGGGTCACGGAGTTGCGCATACCTGATCTACGGGTCATGGAGTTGATTATACCTGACCTACTGGTCATGGAGTTGCTTATACCTGAACTACGGGTCATGGAGTTGATTATACCTGACCTACGAGTCATGGAGTGGATTATACCTGACCTACGGGTCATGGAGTTGCTTATACCTGACCTACGGGTCATGGAGTTGCTTATACCTGACCTACGGGTCATGGAGTTGCTTATACCTGACCTACGGGTCATGGAGTTGATTATACCTGGCCTATGAGTCACGATGTTTTATTTATGGAGTTATGTTATCTATGCCTGACCTTCGAGTCACGAAGTTATATCTATAGAGTGATGTTATCTTGCCTCAAATGAGAGGCAACCCAGGTAGAGCACCTCCAGATGCTTTCTTGAAATATCCAGAGTATAGTTTGTTATTTCATTTCAGTTGTTATCTTGCCTTACATATTCAGTACATTATTCGTACTGACGTCCCTTTGTTGGGGGGGGGGGGGGGGGGCTGCGTTCATGCCGCAGGTTCAAGTAGTCGGACAGACGATTCAGCTCAGTAGGCCTTCCACTCAGCCGCAGTCAGTGCACTCCACTTGGTCCGGAGCTGCAGTCCCTTTGGTGGTATGCTATTTTGACATGTATATATGGGTGTGACGGGGCTTTGTCCTGTCCTTTCTGCAGCTCGTGTTCCCTAGAGGTCTGTAGATAGTTGTATGTATTTGGGATATTATGTAGCCATGTTGGCTCTCAGTTTTGTTGTTCACCTTACATAGCAGCCTCGTCCGCGTGCTCAGTTGTATATATATATTTTAGGTGTGTGTGTGTGCCAGTTCAGACGAGATAGACAACATTTGTTTATATATATATATCCAGATTACGGCCTCGTCGGCTGGTTGATATTGTCGGTGTGCAGGTAGGCCTTAGCAGAGTTTCAGATTTAGAGTGGTTTGCTTGGGGCCTAGTTTGGCACCGAGTGCCGGTCACGCCGCTCCAAATTTAGGGCGTGACATCTTACCTCGAATGTCTTTAAATCTCAATTAGGATCATCAAATGCTATTTCTTAGTTATTGAAACATCGTATACTTCGTGCCCTTCGTTAGTCTATTCACTGTGCAATAACGAAAAATTTTCCGAGGTGTAACATTCTTCCCCCCTTTTAGAACATTCGTCCTCGAATGTTAAGTGCTCAGGAATTTTATGAAAATTTTGCCAGAGTTTCCCCTATAATATGGCACTACCATCTTGTCACAACAGCCCATAATAACAATGCCTCAAAGGGCCACAACATCATAGCAATAAAGTTTGGCCACACATGACCCAAATGCATAAAAAGAAAACATACATACCTCATGATCTTGATGTCTCATCTTGGATCTCTTCCGGGGGTTGAAATAAGTGCGGGTGCTTGGATTTCATATTTTTTTCCGCTTCCCAAGTCATTTCTTCTCGGTTGTTGTTTCTCCACAAAACCTTAACTGAGGCCACTTCTTTGTTTCTAAGCCTCCGTACTTGCCTATCTAATATGGCAATGGGTACCTCTTCATAAGTCAACTTTTCTCTCACTTGAACATCATCTACTGGCACGATCCTAGTAGGGTCTCCGACACACTTACGGAGCATTGAGACATGGTAAACCGGATGGACTGACTCCAAATCAGGAGGTAGATCTAATTTGTAAGCCACTTCGCCTGCCTTGCGTATAATCTCAAAAGGCCCAATGTACCGGGGACTAAGCTTCCCCTTCTTGCCAAATCTCATAACGCCCTTCATTGGTGACACCTTTAAGAATACCCAATCTTTTACTTGGAACTCTAAGTCCCTTCGACGATTATCCGCATAGGACTTTTGACAACTCTGAGCTGCTAGTAGCCGATCCCGTATGAGCTTAACTTTCTCTATGGCTTGCTGGACCAAGTCTGGCCCTATCAGTTTAGTCTCTCTTAGCTCAAACCACCCAATTAGGGATCTACACTTTCTCCCATATAAAGCCTCATATGGTGCCATTTGGATGCTAGAATGATAATTATTGTTCTAAGAAAATTCAATAAGTGGTGAATGATCATCCCAATTACCTCCAAAATCCAACATACATGTCCGTAGCAGATCCTCGAGGGTCTGAATGGTACGCTCAGCTCGTCCATCAGTCTGTGGGTGAAAAGATGTACTAAGACTCACCTGAGACCCCAAACCTTCTTGGAAAGATTTTTAAAAATTGGCTGTAAACTGAGTTCCTCTATCAGAGATAATAGATACTGGAACACCGTGAAGTCGCACTATCTCTTTAACATAAAGCTTTGCATAATCTTCTGCCACATATGTAGTTCTGACGGGTAAGAAATGAGCTGACTTCATGAGTCTATCCACAATCACCCATATAGAATCATACTTAAGTTGAGAACGGGGTAAACCTGTAATGAAGTCCATGTTAATTACTTCCCACTTCCAAGTTGGAATTTCTATAGCTTGCAACAATCCGCCCGGCTTTGGTGCTCAATTTTCACTTGTTGACAGATGGGACATTGAGCTACCACTTCCGCTATATCCTTCTTCATCCCATTCCACCAATATATAGATTTAAGATCATGATACATTTTCGTTGCTCCGGGGTGGACAGAATAACGGGAGAAATGGTTTTCTCTCAATATTTGGTGGCGTAAACCTGCCACATCAGGAACACATAATCTGCCTCAGCATCGGAGAACTCCATCTCCACAAATCTTGAATGATGACTTCTCCTTCTGAGGGAGTGTATCTCTGTAATGAATTTGCATGAGATCTTCATATTGTTGCTTCTTCACTTCCATTACTAGCGATGAGACTGCTAAATTCTGAATGGTAGCTCCCATACTACCTGAGTTCACTACTTGAACTCCTAGGCTAGCTAACTGCTGGAGCTCACGAGCCATTTCTCTTTTCTCTAGCCGAACATCACACAAACTTCCCATAGATCTACGGCTAAGAGCATTAGCCACAACATTCGACTTTCCGGGATGATACAGGATATCAACATCATAATCTTTTAGCAATTCCAACCATTGTCGTTGTCGTAAATTCAACTCTTTCTGCTTGAAGATATACTGAAGGCTCTTATGTTCTGTATAAATATCCACATGGACACCATACAAATAATGTCTCCACATCTTTAATGCAAGAATCACTGCAGCCAATTCAAGGTCATGGGTTGGATAATATTTCTCATGTTTTCGTAATTGCCTTGAAGCATACGCAATCATCTTACTATGTTGCATCAACACACATCCTAGCCCAACGCACGAAGCGTCGCAATAAACAACATAACCTTCCAATCCCTCTGGAAGTGTCAGGACTGGGGCAGAAGTTAATCTATCCTTTAGCTCTTGGAAACTACGTTCACAAGCATCTGTCCATTGAAACCTAGTTGATTTCTGGGTCAGCTTTGTGAGTGGTGCAGAAATAGAAGAAAAGCCTTCTACAAATCTCCTGTAATAACCTACTAAGCCTAGAAAGCTACGAACCTCCATAGGAGTCGTGGGCCTTGGCCAAGTCTTCACGGCCTCAATCTTTTGGCTATCTACCCGAATACCATCGGCTGAAACAATGTGCCCTAAAAATGTCACTGAGTTCAACCAAAACTCACACTTAGAAAATTTGGCAAATAACTCTCGAGTTTGAATAACTCTAAGGACAGTACGCAAATGATCCGCATGTTCTGCCTCAGACCTAGAATACACCAAGATGTCGTCGATGAATACAATCACAAATAAATGTAGGAAGGGCCTGAACACATTGTTCATCAAATCCATAAATACTGTCAGTGCATTAGTTAGCCCAAATGACATTATCCGGAACTCAAAATGGCCATATCTTGTTCTGAAGGCTGTCTTAGGGATATCTTTCTCCCTAACTCTCACTTGATGATACCCGGATCTTAAATCTATCTTTGAAAACCATTTGGCACCTTTTAATTGATCAAATAAGTCATCAATCCTTGGAAGAGGATATTTATTCTTAATCGTCACCTTTTTTAGTTGTCGATAGTCAATGCACATTCGCAAGGAGCCATCTTTCTTTTGGACAAACAACACGGGTGCTCTCCACGGGGATGAACTAGGCCTAATTAAGCCTTTCTCAAGCAAGTCCTTCAATTCTTTCAACTCTGCGGGAGCCATTATGTAAGGAGGGATAGATATAGGTTTTGTATCTGGTAGCACATCTATAGCAAAGTCAATCTCTTGCTCTAGAGGGAGGCCTGGAAGCTCTTCCGGGAACACATCCGGAAACTCATTCACCACGGGGACTGACTGAAGAGTTGGCGGTTCAGCTTCTACATCTTGAACCTGAACTAGATGGTAAATACAACCCTTTGTGATCATCTTCCTTGCCTTTAGATAGGAAATAAACCTACCTTTTGGTGACGCAATATTTCCCTTCCATTCTAAAACTGGGTCTCCCGGAAATTGGAAGCGAACCATTTTCATTGTACAATCAACATTGGCATACCAAGAAGCCAACCAATCAATGCCCATAATAACATGAAAATCCACCATTTTTAACTCATGTAAGTCAACCATAGTACGATGGTCACAAATCACAACTACACAATTTCTATATACTCGGCTAGCTATTACCGACTCACTAATGGGTGTAGACACCTCAAAAGGTTTGATCGACTCCGGCTTGACTCCAAACCGACCCGCAATAAATGGAGTAACATATGACAATGTGGAGCCCGATATATCAAAGAATATATATCATGAGAAAATACAGATAATATACCTGTGACAACATTAGGAGAAGACTCAAGATCTTGGCGTCCAACCAAAGCATAAATACGGTGCTGAGGACCACTAGAACTGAGGACTCTCCCTCTGCCTCTACCATGGCCAGCTGGCGCATGTGAACCTGGCCCCATAGGGCGTATAGATGACGAAGACCCGGCTACCGACCCTGAAGGCTGGGTCCTACATCTACTACCAACCGAGGGGCAATCACGCATAATATGGCCTGACCGACCACATGTGTTATACCCCGCATTTTCGCATGTTCGGAAAATTCGAAATAAATTTGACTTGTAAGAATTAAGGCCATAACTTGATTTTTATTTAATATATGTGTGTTGACTATGAAATGTTGATGTGGAAATATCGAGGAAGGCTAAGGGAAAAATTGAAATTTTAGAAACTAGTTTCGGGAATTTTAAAATAGGACCCATAACTAAATGGGCTCAAGTTAAATGAAAAAAAAAAGAGGCCCAAATTTGGTGAGGTGGCCGGCCATATACCCAAAGGCCCAAGCCCATGTGACATTAACCCAAGTCATAAAATAGATATGGGTCATAATGGTTCATTCTAGAACAAACAAGATAAAAAAAAAAACATTGAGAGCAAGAACAAGAGGGGGTATTCGGCCCTAGGAGGAAAAAAAAAACTTTGAGCCATTGATATTGAGTCCAAAATCTTACTTTCTAGAATTCCTATAAAGTTGGAAACCCTCTTCAATGTGATACAAATTTGGAGACAAGAGAGTACTTTTTTTATCAAGTGAAAAAAATTGGAAGAGGTAAGAATTCTACTCTTTTCTTATGGAAATTTATATTGTTATAGTGAGTAGAATTTAATGAAAAATATGGATATGTTGGGTGTGGTGTGTGAGCGGTGTGTGTGTGTGGGTTGTGGCCATGTGGTGCCCTTTTTGTGAAGGGAGATGAATTGAATTTGTTTAGTATGTTAAATTATGTTGTTGTGACCTTGTGATGTGAATGGAAGATTAAAGGTTCTAGTTAGCATGAAAAATTTGTTGTTGAGTTGTTCTCGGAAAGTATGTGATTTTATTATAGTTTATGTAATTATGGGCATGAAATTGTTAAAGTGCAAATTGTGGTTGTTGTTGATGAAATTGGAAGATGAAAAATGTGTTGTGAATGTTGTGTCGAAGGTTGGAGATTTCGGATGAATTCTAGTCTTGGTGGGATTTTTGTATATTTTGTAGAATGGTATGAAATGCTTTTGAATGGCACTTGAATGATCTTGAATTGGTAGTGAATGTGTAAGTGTCGATATCGGCTTGAAAATTCGTAGTTGAATTGAATGTTGATGAATTATGTTGGAAGGAAGATTACTAATGTTAGAATGTGTTGTGAATTGATTATTGATGTTATTGGTATGGTTGTTGGTATTGTTGGTATGGTTGTTGATGAATTTGGCCGAGTTTAATTCTCGGGGATGTTGAATTTACAGGGGAGATGCTGCCGAAATTTCTGTAGACAAGTACTAGTTAAAACTGAATTTCTAAGTACATGTAGCTAATGTTCGGTAATTGATGATATTATTGTAGATATTGAAAAGCCCGAGACTTGAGTCGGGATTTGTTTGGCAAGCGATCGAGATTTGTTAGTGAGCGATCGAGGTATGTAAAGCCTACCGTTCCTTCTTTTTGGCATGATTCTTTTTGGAATAAACAAAAATGTGTATGTATGCTCATAAAGAAAATTCTATTCCTAGAGCCACTAGGATGGCCTATGTCTTTAATTTCCATAAACTATCCCATATGGCTGGATACATATTTTATGACGTTCAAAGATTCTATTTGTTATGTTCCGAATGTTGTTCGAAAGAAAAACGAGAAGACTAAAGCCTTTGATGAATATTTCGATATGAAAATATGATCTTAAAGTCCCCATTTGATTTGATCCATAATGTTATCCGCAAGTTTCCTAGTATGAATATGTGATCCATAATGATGTCCGAAAACTATTTGATATGGCCAAAGTTTGGACATGTATATTTTGAATATGTGCATATGATTCTAAAGCTCCATAATGTTAATTGAAAGCTTCTTAATATAAATGATATTTGAATTTCTAAGTATGACTTATGAAATATTTTTAGAAAGTTTTGTACTTCAAAAGTTTGTAACTTTCGTATACTAACTCCGTTTGAAGTACTCTATAATGTTATTTGAAAGCTCCCTTAAAATGAACGATGCTTAATTTTCAAGAAAATGATCTATGAAGTGTTTTTCGAAAGTTTTGTAATTTAAAAGCTCGCAACTTTTGTATAATAATTCCGATGGACTCTATACTTACTTGAGCCTTCTGATATCAGTATATATATATATGTAATTATTCGTCGAGTCCTGGAATTTATTTATTGATATGCATATGGTTTCCGCACTACTCCGCTCGTGCCTACTACTATAATATCGTTCGCCGGTTCCCGGGCCGGTTTTGTGATCGTGCGCACTATGTTACATTCGGCAGTATGATGTGTTACGGTTCCCGAGACCTCGCCATAGGGCCGGGTACCGCTTATATACGGCGTTATGATGTGATATGGCATATGATGTGTTCTGATAATGTGATATGTTTGATGATATGATATGTTCGGGGACTGTACGGAGATTTGAAACCTTCTGGAGTATGATGTGTTGTGGCGCCAGCGTCGGAGTGGCGACCACGTTCCTGAGCCCTATGCATGATTTTTATTTGCATTATATATATATATATATATATATATATATATATATATATATATATATATATTCAGCACAGGTTTTGACATACTAATTCTGAATCCATTTTCTGTACTCCTCACTCCAGTTATGATTTGGATTTCTGTATTTCACGCTTTACATACTCAGTACATATTTCGTACTGACCCCTTTTCTTCGGGGGCTGCGTTTCATGCCCGCAGGTACAGAAGTTTGTTTTGGTGATCCTCTGGTATAGGATACATATTCCGCCACTTGGAGTTCTCCTTTTGATCCGGAGCTCAAATTTTGGTACATATCTTCTGTTATACACATTCTGTATATATGACTACTTGGGTACGGTGGGGCCCTGTCCCGTCATATGTTCCTGTTATGTTTTGTAGAGGCCTGCAGTCATCTATGTGGGTCATGGGTCATGTTTGTTCGTTTGTGATTATGATATGCGTCTTAATGCGGCCCCGTTTACTAATATGGCCAAAACGGCCCATTTGTCTGTATATGTGTATATATTTCTGGCGACGTGTATTCCGCCAATCTATTGGATTTGGATATGATGTTTCTGTACGGGCGTCCGCTTAAGATGATATTTGTTTTCAGTATTTGCTTAAAATGACGTATGTTAAGTTTAAATAAACCTTTGATATGTCGATCTGGTACGTAAGTCTGTTTGGGTGTCCAAATAGGGCACCAGTCGCGGCCCACGGGGCTAGGTCGTGACAGAACTGGTATCAGAGCGGTTTGTCCTCGGAATGTCTACAAGCCGTGTCTAGTAGAGTCTTGTTTATCGGTGTGTTGTGCACCACATCTATAAACAGGAGGCTACTGGACATTTAGGATGTTACCTTTCTTTCATATCTTAGATCGTGCGATAGAGTCCTGCCATAGGAAATGAAATTCCTTTTTACTAACCCTTAATTTCAGCTGAAGAACGGTATCGACAGAAGAAAGTGGCTGGTGATATTGGGAGCTGCACTGTACACAGGTAAGCAATGGTGCGAAAGGGGCATGTTGGATAAGGTAAGAATATTGTGATACGATTGAAAAATATGGTTGAAGAATGAAAGATAAGGTAGATAGGAAAGTAAACAGGAAAGTGTAACAGGTTGCAGTTTGAGTTGGACATGTGAGGTAAGTCTCGACATCTTTATACCTTTACTTGAAATTGTTAGCCCTGTGTGGCTATGATACGGTATGATATATATACGTATATATGTTGGCCCTGTGAGGCATTGTTGGTATTTCCTGCGTGCAGGTTTTGGGATAGTAAGAAGTACAGAGGAACCTCTGCCCAAATTTTTCCAGAAATATAAAAAGGAGAATGAGATATAAGTTCTTAATATGTCTTGAAAGTCGATACCGATAGGGTAAATCTATTATGTTGGATTAAAGCTTAAGAGATACCCTCCATATCATTTGTAAGAAGCATCATCCTTATTTGGGATATTTTATTTCGAGAAAGCATATATGAGCAGCGAATTCGCAATTCATTTAAACGGACCAGAATACGTTTCAACCACATTTTGCTTTAGAAAAATCCTATGTTGAAGGACAAAAATGTCCGGCGATTAAGTTTCACCTTATTGGAAGAATACAAAGTGTATGACAAGCAGTTGGGAATTAAATGATTCGCTCATGACTCAAAAAAAAATATGGAGGTAAACTATGTGAATTAAGTACTAAGAAGTTCTGTGGTGCTTGTCGGACTCTAGTTTTTTTCTGCTGGTGGTTGGAGAATATCTTATAGTAACATTTTATCAGTTCTCATCGACTAATTGGAGATGGAATTTGTGGAATAAAAACTTAAACTTGTGGGCTGTCTAGGATCATATATTTCATGTGTTGTTGGTGAAGTACTAAAGACGATCTAGGAAAAAGATGAGCAACAAGACAGAACAAATACCAGAAATGACTGGTGTGATAAGAATAAAAAGAGATAAACAGAATATGATTTGAAAATGAGAAAGGGCTTACGTAGAAGTTGTATTCTTTGAAGGATACGGGAATAGCATGAGATTCCTCGTGCACGAAATAAAAGGTGGACATAGATTGGAGAAACGAAAGAAATACTAAAGGAAGTATCCAAGACGGACGTAATTAATTGAGTATGAGTATAGGAAAAAAAGGGGAAACATATAGTTATGGATTTAAAGATGTAGTGCGACGAAACGATAATAAGACAAGACCACTATTAAGACAAATTCGACATGATTCCGGGTAAGTTAGAAGTTAGCATTTGATATACAACAAGAGAGAAAGAGTATGAGGCATAAAAGAGTACTGCGTATATGCGACTTCACCTCGGGAATAGTGAAAGTTTTAAATGTTATATCCCGTATTTTATACGTTCGGATATTCCAAGGTAGTCGTAACGAAGTTAAGGGAATGACCATTTTCCAAATGTATTTCAATGAACAAGTGGGTTATAAATATTATTCACAACATTAGTATTATGGAAATATTAAGAAAGGTTGAGGGCGAAAAAAAAAAAGAAATTCGCAAAATAGAACCATGGTGATATTATGGAAAGCTAGGGGTAAAATGGGAATTTCACAAAAGTCTTGAAAGTTCATAAAATTTCCATGTTGGTTGTGTGGCATAAGTATATGCCCACATTGCTTTGGGGGATAAAGTGTACCAAGGAAAACATTTGGTCTTCTTTGACCAAATAAAACAATTCAAGAAAAGAAAAGAAAAAGAAGAAGAAAATTCTAGAAAAGGAAAGGAAAAAAAAATAATTAAATTAATTAGTCTTCTTTTAAGAAGACTCTAGAGAATAAAAGAAGGGGGGACATGTGAAAATTTTATGATTGGAAGGGTCTAAAATAAATATGGAAAGATGACTAGTTCATCCTTATTTAAGAATTGGAGAAGAAAGAAAAAAAGACAAAACAAAAGAAAGAAGCAAGAGATGAGAGGGGGTTTCGGCCATGGCTCTTAAAAATGAGCCATGGGAAGTTGATGGAGAAAAATCTTTTTCTTCTTGCATTTAGAGTGATTGAGAGGTCCTCGTCAACGTGGAGAAGTTGTTAGAACAAGAGAACCGCTCGTTGTTGCGTTTTAGCAAGCAAGCCGAGTGGAAAAAGGGTGAAGAAGGAGGTGAGGTTTAACCTTCTCTTTTATGTGTTATGAATGGTTTATGTATGTTATTGAATGTAGAAGTGATGGGAATTCATGAAATATTGCATGTACAAGTTGGGCCGTGTGTTGTGTGAATTGTGTAGGAGTAATGAATTAAGTGTATTCAACATGATTATGTAGTGTTGTAATGTATAAAAAAATGAATGAAAATCATGGAGTGGGTGTGTTGTGGTGTTGGCCGAATGAGGTGTTGATTGTATAGAAAAGATGAAATGATTTTTATTTAGTAGTTTGATGGTTGTGTTGTGAATTCCATAATGCAAAATGGATGAGAAATATGGAACACATGTATATGGTGGAAGTCGTGTGTTGTGTTGTGTGTTGTGTGGTCTAAGTTGGCCGTGTGTGTGAATTGTGTTATATGGAAATGAATGAATGAATTTTATGTAGCATGTTGTTGTTGTAACATGTAGAGATGGAAGAAATTGTATGAAAATATGTAAGGAGTCATTGTGGTCGAGAATGGTGTTGTTTGGTAAGTTAAGGTGAATTGATGTAATTTGATATTCTAGTTGTCGCCGTTATGAATTATGTGATATTGAATGAAGGGTGTCGTCGAAGTTAAGGTATACGAACGATAAGTAAATGTATGGTTGGGATTGAAGTTGAAAGTTTCGGATGAAATAGTATATTGATTAAGTTGTTGGAATATGGTGTGAATTAAATTGAATTGAATTGAATGTTGGAATATTGCTAGCATAATTGTTAGTATTGTTGTTGATTTGGCCGGGTTAAATTCCCGAATTGTTGTTGTTGATTTGGAGCCGAGCCATATTCTCGGGGTTGGTATGTTTACAGGGGAGATGCTGCCGAAATTCCGGCAGAATATAAGTAAATGTGTTTGAAAGGTTAAAGCAAGTATATGATAATGGAACTAATGAAGGGATGAACTTTCTTGCATGTAGACAAACAAGTTGGATGCACAAGCGCAACTAGTTGGTCGCAGCACAGGTATGTAAGGCTTACCCTTTTTTTTCTTTGGCATGTCCTAGAGCCAAGTAAGGTATAATGTGATATGCTGCCTTGGGGTAACTCTGTTCTGTGATTCTGAGTCTGATTATGATTCTAATTCACTTCTTGACCTGAGTTTGTGATCCAAGTTCATCCCCTGATATAAGTATTGGATATAAGTATTTTGATATAAGTATTCTGGTACAAGTATTCTGATATCCGCATTTTGACATAAGTATTCTGATGTAAGTATTTTGATATAAATATTTTTGATATAAGTATTTTGATGTCAGTCCTTGATATAAGTATTTCGATACGAGTATTTTGATATAAGTATTCCGATGTAAGTTTGCTGATATAAGCATTCTGATATGAGTATCCTGATATGAGAATTCCGAAATCAGTATTCTGATATGAGCGTTCTGATATGTTTATTCTGGTTCTGTTATTGTGCGCATTCCTCTGCGTTGTTCACCGCGTCCCTCATAGGCGGGCCGGGCTCTGTTATATGGTTTGATGATATGATGATATGGGGTGGTGGCCAGGATGGCATATGATCTGTCTGTTCACCGCGTCCCGTACTAGAGGGTCGGGCTCTGTTACCGCACCCCTCACTGGAGGGTCGGGTTCTGATATATGCATATATGATACATGAATTTGATATATGATGATTCTGTTTACCGCGTCCCTTATCACAGGGTCGGGTTCTGTTATACGCATATGTGACATACGATTCTGAGTATTTTGTATGTTCTGACATCATATGAGTATTCTGTATGTTCTGCATTCCGTCCGATATATGACATCATCTGAGTAATCTGTACGTTCTGTATTCCGTCCGATATATGACATCATCTGTACGTTCTGTATTCCGTCCGATATATGACATCATCTGAGTAATCTGTATGTTCTGTATTCCGTCCGATATATGACATTATCTGAGTAATCTGTACGTTCTGTATTCCATCCGATATATGACATCATCTGAGTAATCTGTACGTTCTGTGTACCGTCCGATATATGACATCATCTGAGTATTCAGTACGTTCTGTACTCCGTCTGACGTATGACCTTATCTGTGCGTTCTGTACGTGCCACACTCCTTCTGACATCTGGTATCGGTATGTGCGATCTGTGTCTGGAAAGTAAGTATGTCGGCATTCTGTATGCTCTGTATGATTTTGTTATGCTTTGTATGATTTGTACGGTCTGTAGGATCTGTATTGGTCGGTATGGTCTGTGTCGGTCTGTATGGTTGGTATTGGTCTGTATGAACTGTGTCTGAGAAGCAAGTAATTTGGTAATCTGGATAATATGCGTACTCTTGGTACTGTTTGTTTCGATTATAGTTCTGCTTTCTGTATTCTATGCCTTACATACTCAGTACATATTCCGTACTGACCCCTGTTCCTTGGGGGCTGCGTTTCATGCCGCGCAGGTACTCCCAGACGAGATAAGGACCCTCTAAAAGATATTTCAGCAGTGGTGGCGAACTCCATTTGCTCCTGGAGGACTGCCAAGCCAGGGTATGGTATATGTGTTATGGTTTCTGTATGGTATTAGAGACTTTGTAGACATCGTCGTGGGTATAGTATGTCAGTCTGTAAGCGGCTCCGTCAGCCGATATGTCGGTCTGTGTTATGTATTGAATTTTGTATGACTATAGATTTGTTCGCTTGGAAGCTTCGAGAAAGAACACTTTTGAAAGAAAGATTTTTTTTTTACTATGTATTATATCTTATTTGATTTAAAAGTTTGACGTAACTTTATGTGCAGCAAGAGTCTGAGGGTTCGCTCGGCCCTAAGTAAGGGTCGGGTGCCCATCACACCCTATTAAGGTCGGGGTGTGACATTAAAGGACAAGGATTGTGGATTTGCGAAACAACTGATGTATTGTGAATTTATCAGAAGAAACAGACGATATTCGTTGGGATAAAGATAGTGTTATAAGAAAGTTTGGGACATTTATCATTAGAATATAAGTGCTACCTAATGGAGAATTTGAAACGACTATAAGCACTACCTAATTACTGATCGTAATAAGTGGAACGTGGCTCCGGATAAATTGCTACATTAATTACGTTACTTGAGTGTCAGCCATCAGATAAGATTTTGTACTACATAATCGAGAGTTCTTATCGCCTTGTGATTTTGTTAAGGTCTCGTACGAAGATAATCAAGTTATAGATTATAAAAGAAGGACATGGATATGGTATAAGTACAACCCCAAAGGGGGGAAGCGGGTGAAAGTAAAGTAAGTATGGATGGAAACAATTGACACACAGAAGATCGAAGCTGTAAAGAATTGGCCTAGGCCTACGACACCGACTGAGGTACGCAGTCTCTGGGATTGACCGGATATTACAGGAGATTTGTGGAGAATTTTGCTTCTATTGCGGCACCATTAACAAAGCTAACTCCGAAGGCAGCAAAATTTCAGTGGACCGATGCTTGTGAACGCAGCTTCCAGTTGCTGAAGGAAAAATTAATTACAGTTCCAGTTCTAACCCTTCCAGAGGGGTCAGATGGGTATGTTATTCATTGTGATGCTTCTGGTATTGGGATAGGTTGTGTACTAATGCAACACGGTCGAGTTATAGCCTATGCTTCCCGGCAGCGCAGACCGCACGAGAGAAATTATCCTACTCATGATCTGGAATTAGCCGCGGTGATTCATGCTTTGAAGATATGGCGACATTACTTATATGGGGTCCATGTTGATATCTATACGGACCACAAAAGCCTTCAGTATACTTTTAAGCAAAAGGAGCTGAATTTGCGACAAAGAAGATGGCTTGAATTATTGAAAGATTATGATGTCGATATTTTATATCACCCTGGGAAAGCTAATGTTGTGGCAGATGCACTTAGCCGCAAGTCTATGGGAAGTTTGACCGACGTGCAGCCAGAGAAGAAGGAATTAGTCCGTGAAATTCATCAGTTAGCCAGTCTTGGAGTCCGTTTGGCCGATTCTGGAAATATTGGGGTTTCTGTCCGAGAAGTTGCTGAATCATCGATTATGGAAGAGGTAAAACGGTGTCAGTTCGAGGATCCTATTTTGGTACAGTACAGAGATGTGGCCCTTAATAAGGAAAAGACCTAGTTCGAAATTTCACCTGACGGGGTGTTACTATATGGAGGCAAGTTATGTGTGCCTGACGTTGCAGGACTGCGGCGACAGATTATGGGAGAGGCACATTATGCTCGGTATTCTGTTCATCCTGGATCCACTAAAATGTACCATGATCTCAGATGTTTATATTGGTGGGATGGTACGAAAAGAGATATTGCAGAGTTCGTTGCTCAATGCCCAAATTGCCAACAAGTTAAGATCGAGCATCAAAATCCCGGTGGATTGTTACAGGAAATGGAAATCCCAGCTTGGAAGTGGGAAATAATCAATATGGATTTCATTACAGGTTTACCGCGCACTCCACGCAGGTATGATTCTATATGGGTTATTGTTGATAGATTGACGAAATCAGCCCATTTTCTTCCGGTCAGGACTACTTATTCGGCTGAGGATTATGCTAGTTTGTATATTAAAGAGATAGTAAGACTTCACGGAGTTCCTATATCTATTATAACCGACAGAGGTGCTCAGTTTACAACAAATTTTTGGAGGTCATTTCAGGAAGGATTGGGGACTCAGGTGAGTCTTAGCAGAGCATTTCATCCTCAGTCCGACGGATAGGCCGATCGTACTATTCAGACACTGGAAGATATGCTACGGGCCTGTGTTATTGATTTCAGATGTAGTTGGGATGATCATTTGCCGCTTATTGAATTTTCTTATAATAATAGTTATCATTCCAGCATCCAGATGGCACCGTATGAAGCCTTATATGGTAGAAAGTGCAGATCTCCGATTCGTTGGTTCGATGTGGGTGAAACTAAATTGATTGAGCCAGATCTGATTCAGCAAGCAGTCGATAAGGTGAAACTCATTCGAGAGCGGTTGTTAGCAGCCCAGAGTCGACAGAAATCATACGCAGATAAACGGCGTCGACCTTTAGAGTTTCAGATTGGTGACTGGGTATTTCTGAAAGTATCGCCTATGAAAGGTGTAATGAGATTCGGTAGAAAAGGAAAGCTCAGTCTGCGGTATATTGGGCCTTATCAGATTATTCGGAAGATAGGCGAGGTCGCCTACAAGCTAGACTTACCCTCCGATCTGGAGGCAGTGCATCCGATATTTCATGTGTCAATGCTTCGTAAATGTATTGGTGACCCTTCCAGAGTATTCCCCATAGAAGATATACAGGTAACGGAGGAATTGTCTTATGAAAAACAACCTGTAACTATTCTGGATAGTCAGGTGAGGAGACTACGTACCAAAGATGTGCCCTCTGTTAAGGTCTTGTGGCGAAATAATAATAGAGAAGAAATGACCTGGGAAGCGGAGGACGAGATGAAGAAGAAGTACCCTCACCTGTTTCCGACGCCTTTAGGTAATCTAAATTCCGTATTTGGTTATGTTGATTAATGAATGATTTATATGTGCTGCCCATATGAAGAACCTCCCCAAAAATGCTTATAAGACCTATAAGGCTAATTTAACATTCGAGGACGAATGTTCTAAAGGGGGGGGGGGGAGGATGTTATACCCCGCATTTTCGCATGTTCGGAAAATTCGAAATAAATTTGACTTGTAATAATTAAGGCCATAACTTGATTTTTATTTAATATATGTGTGTTGACTATGAAATGTTGATGTGGAAATATCGAGGAAGGCTAAGGGCAAAATTGGAATTTTGAAAACTAGTTTCGGGAATTTTAAAATAGGACCCATAACTAAATGGGCTCAAGTTAAATGAAAAAAAAAAGAGGCCCAAATTTGGTGAGGTGGCCAGCCATATGTCACGACCCAGCCCCGTGGGCCGCGACTGGTGCCCTACTTGGACACCCAGACAGACAAACATACCAAATCGTAACACACTTATCCAAACCGACCACATACAGATAGCATATACGGCCACAAATACTATATGCCGTCTCAAACTATATCAAACTGTTTCAACACATTTCAACGCAACCGTGTGCGGACATATATATATATATATAACGAAAAGCCGACAAGGCTATCAAATATGTCAAAAGCCGACAAGGCTGTCAAATGGCACAACGGCCCAAAACGCATATACAAATGCACGCCGACAAGGCTGCCACAAACATATACAAAATGCACGCCGACGAGGCTGCCATAACGAATAGAGTCATGCAAACACATCCGTACAGAAATAGGCACACACACCCACAAATACGTCTACAGACCTCTAAACAGACAAACCGAATCATATGGCGGGACAGGGCCCCGCCGTACCCTGAACAACATAAACATGTACACCAAAAGAGTATATACCAAAACGTCGGCTCCGAAAGCAAGAGGAGCACTCCGAACCGCAGGATGAAGATCCTATACCGGTGGGTCACCAAAACAAGAATCTGTACCTGCGGGCATGAAACGCAGCCCCCCGAAAAGAGGGGGTCAGTACGAAATATGTACTGAGTATGTAAAGCATACAACACAGAAAGCAAAGTCACAACTGAAATACAATATATAGAAAGCGAGCACAATAGCCAGCATACTAAAGAGTCGTATCCGGCGTACAACAGGCAAAAGAAGTTCCGGAGAAATCAACACGGCAATCGGGATGACAAAATGTTTGCTTTCTTTTGGAAAACATCTTTTTTTCACACACATAGAAGAATCAACGCACAATTTCCGCGGCCATAAGTCCAGCGGTCACAATCACACATACCGCGGTCAAGTATCCAGCGGTTTTCTATCATAAGTTCGACATACCGCGGTCAAGGGTCCAGCGGTCTATGTCGGCATAATCACAAGTGCGGAAGACGCGGTCCAGGGTCCAGCAGTCAATGCCACACGTCCGGCATGACGCGGTCAAGGGTCCAGCAGTCAATGTCGAGCACGCCGCGGTCGAGGGTCCAGCGGCCAATATCACATATGCGCATATTCACATAACCGGCCCGGGACTCGGTAACACAGAAGATAACCAGACAAAATGCCAAATTATGACTTTCCAAACATAATCACACATGCCAGGATCATGCATCACACAGGACTCAGGTATACCAAAATCGTATATCGGAAAATAAAGAAAATAAGTAGTTTGTCCAGAATCTCAGGGTAAGATTTTTAAAAACGCTTTAGATGTCAAAAACATTTTATAATGCTCATGAAGGTGGTCATAACACCTATCATATAGTGAACAACATAATAACCAGGAGTTACCTGCGAACTCCGGACAAGAGTACATTGGCTAAAGCCGTACATCACATGTCAGGGTTTCGGTCCCCACAATTGGGTCAATAATCATTAAAATCCGTCTCGGGATAGATAAAATATCTCCCGTTTAGTAGTCGGAACAATAACCATGAGTTCCCTTGACTTACCGTACGGGAATAAGACAAACAGAACAATAAGAGAGGCATCGGGGATAGCGGGCCCACCTCGGGCCAAGTCGAGGCGGCGGACGAGAATCACGCCCATTAGACTCTACGGAGTCATCCAGGAAAGTTTTAGAACGATCGGGTTACATTTGTAAAAGTTTTGGAAGTCCAACCACTTTTCTAGTAAAATGCACCTTTTATAATTCAATTCTATTGAATGAATAGTAACGAAAACTAATCTCGGGTTACGATGAGCAGGATGGTCCCCGAGGTCGAAATCTCAACCTAGTAGACCTAGGGCATGCCAAAGAAGGAAAGGATAAGCTTTACACACCTTTTCCGCCCTTTATACGTCTCCAAAATCGAGCCTCAAGTTCGTCAAAAATCTACAAATGGTCAAGTTTGCCAAATGTCAAATTCAAGCCTTTCAATAGCCCAAGCTTGTTACATACTTGCCTACCGAAATTTCGGCAGCATTTCCCCTATATATATGACATCCCCGAGACTTAGCTCGGCTCAATATATCAACAACAACAACAACAACCCATTCAACAATATACATAACTACCACAAATCGCACTAAAATGCAAAGATTCCTCTTTTCTTCATAAAGCAAAAACCTTCATTTCAACTCTAACCATTAAATTCCTTCACTCTCCTCACATATGCATGATTACAACAACCAAAATATTAATTCAAATCAGTCCATCAATTTCAATTAAAACAGCCCCTCACCCATAAATTTCAACAAAACAACAAACGAGTTTATAATGCTGTTTTCTCCGTTCTAATTCGTTAAAACTCTAAATAAACACTTTAATAACATAAAAGGAATTTTATAAATACCTTATCAGAAGCTCCACCACGAAAATTTCATCCCCCAAGACCAATATTTATCTCAAATTGAAGGCAACGCAACGTACAACGTTTTTCTCTTCATGAGCTTCGGGATTCGGAGCTAGGATTTTAATCAAAATGGCTTCCTTAGCCTAGAAGCTCTCTCTCTCTCTCTCTCTCTCTCTCTCTCTCTCTCTCTCTCTCTCTCTCTCTCTCTCTCTCTCTCTCTCTCTCTCTAATGTTTTGGAGGATATGAGCTGAAAATGATCAGCCCTCAAATGAATCTACTATATATTTTAACGTTAATGGGCCTCATGGGCCGAAACATACTCATGGGCCAAAATATGAGTGCTTGGATCGGGTCTCAAGTTTCTGCCCCGCCAGCCCAACTTTCATCGTCCATATCTCCTTATTCCGATATCATTTTGACGTGAGGTTTGTTGCGTTGAAAACTAGACTCGATGAACTTAATTTTAGGATTTTGAAACACCTTAAAACTCCTCATATACTAGGAGATATGCCTCCAACAATATGGGCTAAAAATCTGGTCCGAGATTTTTCTGAAGTTGTTCGGATTCATTTCGTTCAGATTCGTTTAACTTCTAATCCTCTTCCGACCCTCATGTAACCTCTTATACATACATATACATACTCATATACATACATAACAATCCATACACATCTCGAAGGGTCCGGAGAATCACAATAACCTTAAACGTAACTGGAGAACTTACGAAGCTTCGACGAAACTCCAATCGCAAAAATATATTCATATCTTTTATCCATCTTCTATATCATTACTAATAATCTCAAATACTTTAAAAGGGCACTCACATTACCTCATATACGCTCATAACGCGATTTCAAATCCTTTAGGTTACGATGTCACCTCGGGATACTTAAGGCAACCATATATATATATAACGATATTCTTACTAACTCGATTAACTTTCCTTGAACTTTCTTAACTCATTCTTTCTTGTCTTAATTAAAATAGCACAAACTCTTACGGGGTGTAACACCATATACCCAAAGGCCCAAGCCCATGTGACATTAACCCAAGTCATAAAATAGATAAGGGTCATAATGGTTCATTCTAGAACAAACAACATAAAAAAAAAACATTGAGAGCAAGAACAAGAGGGGGTATTCGGCCCTAGGAGGAAAAAAAAAACTTTGAGCCATTGATCTTGAGTCCAAAATCTTACTTTCTAGAATTTCTATAAAGTTGGAAACCCTCTTCAATGTGATACAAATTTGGAGACAAGAGAGTACTTTTTTTATCAAGTGGAAAAAATTGGAAGAGGTAAGAATTCTACTCTTTTCTTATGGAAATTTATATTGTTATAGTGAGTAGAATTTAATGAAAAATATGGATATGTTGGGTGTGGTGTGTGAGCGGTGTGTGTGTGTGGGTTGTGGCCATGTGGTGCCCTTTTTGTGAAGGGAGATGAATTGAATTTGTTTAGTATGTTAAATTATGTTGTTGTGACCTTGTGATGTGAATGGAAGATTAATGGTTCTAGTTAGCATGAAAAATTTGTTGTTGAGTTGTTGTCGGAAAGTATGTGATTTTATTATAGTTTATGTAATTATGGGAATGGAATTGTTAAAGTGCAAATTGTGGTTGTTGTTGATGAAATTGGAAGATGAAAAATGTGTTGTGAATGTTGTGTCGAAGGTTGGAGATTTCGGATGAATTCTAGTCTTGGTGGGATTTTTGTATATTTTGTAAAATGGTATGAAATGCTTTTGAATGGCACTTGAATGATCTAGAATTGGTAGTGAATGTGTAAGTGTCGATATTGGCTTGAAAATTCGTAGTTGAATTGAATGTTGATGAATTATGTTGGAAGGAAGATTACTAATGTTAGAATGTGTTGTGAATTGATTATTGATGTTATTGGTATGGTTGTTGGTATTGTTTGTATGGTTGTTGATGAATTTGGCCGAATTTAATTCTCGGGGATGTTGAATTTACATGGGAGATGCTGCCGAAATTTCTGTAGACAAGTACTAGTTAAAACTGAATTTCTAAGTACTTGTAGCTAATGTTCGATAATTGATGATATTATTGTAGATATTGGAAAGCCCGAGACTTGAGTCGGGATTTGTTTGGCAAGCGATCGAGATTTGTTAGTGAGCGATCGAGGTATGTAAAGCCTACCGTTCCTTCTTTTTGGCATGATTCTTTTTTTGGAATAAACAAAAATGTGTATGTATGCTCATAAAGAAAATTCTATTCCTAGAGCCACTAGGATGACCTATGTCTTTAATTTCCATAAACTATCCCATATGGCTGGATACATATTTTATGACATTCAAAGATTCTATTTGTTATGTTCCGAATGTTGTTCGAAAGAAAAACGAGAAGATAGCCTTTGATGAATATTTCGATATGAAAATATGATCTTAAAGTCCCCACTTGATTTGATCCATAATGTTATCCGCAAGTTTCCTAGAATGAATATGTGATCCATAATGATGTCCGAAAACTATTTGATATGGCCAAAGTTTGGACATGTATATTTTGAATATGTGCATATGATTCTAAAGCTCCATAATGTTAATTGAAAGCTTCTTAATATAAATGATATTTGAATTTCTAAGTATGACTTATGAAATATTTTTAGAAAGTTTTGTACTTCAAAAGTTTGTAACTTTCGTATAGTAACTCCGTTTGAAGTACTCTATAATGTTATTTGAAAGCTCCCTTAAAATGAACGATGCTTAATTTTCAAGAAAATGATCTATGAAGTGTTTTTCGAAAGTTTTGTAATTTAAAAGCTCGCAACTTTTGTATAATAATTCCGATGGACTCTATACTTACTTGAGCCTTCTGATATCAGTATATATATATGTAATTATTCGTCGAGTCCTGGAATTTATTTATTGATATGCATATGGTTTCCGCACTACTCCGCTCGTGCCTACTACTATAATATCGTTCGCCGGTTCCCGGGCCGGTTTTGTGATCGTGCGCACTATGTTACATTCGGCAGTATGATGTGTTACGGTTCCCGAGACCTCGCCATAGGGCCGGGTACCGCTTATATACGGCGTTATGATGTGATATGGCATATGATGTGTTCTGATGATGTGATATGTTTGATGATATGATATGTTCGGGGACTGTACGGAGATTTGAAACCTTTTGGAGTATGATGTGTTGTGGCGCCAGCGTCGGAGTGGCGACCACGTTCCTGAGCCCTATGCTTGATTTTTATTTGCATTATATATATATATTCAGCACAGGTTTTGGCATACTAATTCTGTATCCATTTTCCGTACTCCTCACTCCAGTTATGATTTGAATTTCTGTATTTCACGCTTTACATACTCAGTACATATTTCGTACTGACCCCCTTTCTTCGGGGGCTGCGTTTCATGCCCGCAGGTACAGAGGTTTTTTTTGGTGATCCTCCGGTATAGGATACATATTCCGCCACTTGGAGTTCTCCTTTTGATCCGGAGCTCATATTTTGGTACATATCTTCTGTTATACACATTCTGTATATATGACTACTTGGGTACGGCGGGGCCCTGTCCCGTCATATGTTCCTGTTATGTTTTGTAGAGGCCTGTAGTCATCTATGTGGGTCATGGGTCATGTTTGTTCATTTGTGATTATGATCTGTGTCTTAATGCGGCCCCGTTTACTAATATGGCCAAAACGGCCCATTTGTCTGTATATGTGTATATATATATCTGGCGACGTGTATTCCGCCAATCTATTGGATTTGGATATGATGTTTCTGTACGGGCGACCGCTTAAGATGATATTTGTTTTCAGTATTTGCTTAAAATGACGTATGTTAAGTTTAAATAAACCTTTGATATGTCGATCTGGTACGTAAGTCTGTTTAGGTGTCCAAATAGGGCACTAGTCGCGGCCCACGGGGCTGGGTCGTGACAACATGCAAAGCAAACCTCTGAACCTAGTCGGCACTGGCCCCAATGTAACTTTCCACACTGGGAACATCATGGCACGGGTGGCCTCGCCTGACCCGAATCACCCTTGAACTGAGATCCCAAAGCCCCGAAACTCTGACTCGGCCCGGAATGAGTAGATCTATCAAATCTCTGGCCTGTAAACTGTGGAGGCGCACTAGTCATAGAATGGCCTGAATGCCTAGAAAACTGCTGTCTATGCCCGCCTCTAAGATCACTCATCGGACCCGAAGATCTAGCCCTCTTGTTATACCCTCTATCTTGCTCACACTCACTTCTTTGTTGTTGTTGGCTTTCCTCTAAATTTTGGGCATGGGCTTGAATGCGTGAAATATCCATGTTGTCCTGAAGGGATGCAGTCAGTACCTATCCATCAAATGTGGCCCTAGGCCTCTCACAAATCGGTGCACTCGGTCACCCATATCCGCTACCATAGCCGATACATACCTAGCCAAAGAATTGAAGCAGAGACTATACTCCAAAGTGCTCATAATCCTTTGCCTAAGATTCAGGAATTTATCGGCTCTAGCTCGCCAAACTTCTGGAGGCAAGTAATGTCAGAGGAAGGCATCTACAAATTCCTGCCATACCGGGGGAGGTGCATTGGCTCCCCGTGAAGCCATCCAAATTGTGTACCAATGAACTGCAACATCCCTCAATCTATAGGATGATAGCTCCACCGATTCGATGTCCGAAGCATGTATCAACCGGAGTGTCCTTAACATTCCATCAATAAAATTTGGAGGGTCCTTATCCGGCTTTGATCCAAAAAAATTCGGAGGGTTCAAGCTAATAAAATCACAGGCCCTTACACTAACAGCCCTATCACCTTACCCTGTACCTTGCCGCTGAGCCTGGGTGGCAACCAACTGAGTAAGCAAATGAATGGCCTCTTTTACATCTTGGCCTGAAGCATCCGGTGGAGGAGCTAGAGGTGCTGGAGCTGGGGATGAGGCTCGCTCATGCTCCTCAGAAATAGGCACTGAATGAGAGGACTGAGATTGAGCCGCATTCTGGGACTCGCTTTCCTCTACAACCGTTGGCGGTGCTCTTTCAGCCCGCTTTCCTGCCACTGTCTTGCCCTTTTGGGCTGCTGTAGCCTTTCTCTTCACAGGCATCTTTGAAATACACAATACACAGTTAAGGAAAAGAGAAATCCTTATATTAGGGCTCTATCGCACGATCTTATGAAAAAAGAAAGTCATTCATTCCTAAAATGCCCGCAGACTCCAGTTTATAAGTGTAGCGCGCAACACACCGATAACCAAGACTCCACTAGACACGGCTCGTAGACATACCCTAGGACAGAACTGCTCTGATACCACTTTTATCACAACCCAACCGAAGGGCCATGACGGGTACCCGGTGTTAACCCACCCGGGCACCTCTTATCGTACAATCTAGGTGAGCCACATAGCTTAATTATACTTTCTATCCATCATTCATACTAATCTCATTGGGCAACAATACATTTATATCACCATCAACAACTATGCCCATATCAATGTACATAAGCCGACGAGGCTATCAAAATGATATACAAAATATGAGCCGACAAGGCTAAAGACATCTAACCATATACACATGTCTACAAGCCTCTAAGAAGAGTATGTCACATCATATAAGAGGGACAAGACCCTGCCATTCCCATAAGTATGTTCACAAAAGAATAGATACCAAAAGTTGTAGCTCCGAATGAAATGGAGCTCCTCTACGTAGTCCCTGAGTAGTAAAGCTATGGATCAAACCTGTCTCCCTGGCCACCTGCGGGCATGACGCAGCGTCCACAAACAAAAGGACGTCAGTATCAAGAATGTACTGAGTATGTAAAGCATAATCAACATCATTATAGAAGCATAATAGAAAACATAAGAAATAGCATAAGATGGGAGGTAGTAGAACCATCGTCATAAACACTTACTTGCTTTTCATAGGGACCTTCCATTTCTAATGCGTGATTGTGTACATACACATGTACATATGCATACATCCATATCCGTATCCGTATTTTAATACGTATCCGTATTCGTATCCGTATTTATATACATATTCGTATTCATATTCATATTCATAGCATACCCAACCATGAGGGTTCGATGTTTCACATACCCAGCCATGGCAAGGCTTGGTCATTATACATACCTGGCCCTACCAAGGCTCAGGGTTATCCGTACCCAACTGCAGTGGTGTGCGCGTAATACATATCATACTCGGCCATATAAGCTCGGTGTTACATAATAGTCATACATAAACACATATACATAAGAGCTCATAAGAATCTTCGTCATCATTACTATCGTCGTCTCATTACATCTATCCTTAGAGGATCACCCATCATATAAAGAATTTAGTTGAATCGTAAACATAATGAACATCATGAGCTTTAGTAGCTTTAAAGATAGAATCATTTGGAGGACATTATCGACTCATGAAAGGATAGATATATAGCCAAGGAACCATGCCTTATTGAAAGAAGGGTTAGCCTTACATACCTTTTCGTTTAGCTATTCTATCACTTGAACGTTCTCCTTCAATGCTCACGTTTCTACCTTCATTAGAGTTTATACTGAAATTAGATAATCGATAGCTTAGCATACCTGACTAAAGCTAGAGAAAATTGGGCAGCATCTCCTTTGTTTATACAACTTTCCCTGTATCATATATCAACTCCCAAACGTCTATAATAACACTCACAACATCATAAGCAATAGTCTTTATTCACCTACATTATCCATATTTCCCAATTCACTTCAAATCATCCATAACCATCGTCATAACACACTATTACATTCACTCATATACAATGTCTATCCCATGTTCTTAATGTCATTTATAACATAACTATAATCACAACATATCAAGAATCATGACTCATTCCAAGCTACTACTAAAAAATGGTACTATTCTCAACTTCATGACCCATTTTCTATCTCCTTCTACAATCCAAGTCTTTCGACCTCTCAATACTTTAAACAACATGGAATGACCATAAAACTAACCTTAGAGGGTGTAGGAATGGACCTTGGGTGGAAACACTACACTTGAGCCAAAATCCTAGTTCACCTCCAATGGGATTTCTTGTCTTGGATGAGCCCTAATGAGTTTCTTACACTTGATTCTCTTGGTTTGATGAAGTTGATCATCAATTTCTGTTGAGTTCTTGTGGAAAAGGTGTGGATAAATATTCTAGAGAGTTCTTGAGAGAAGGGGAGTGAAAATAAAATGAATTTGGGTCCCTTATATTAAATTAGAACTTGTCCCGACTCAGTTCTACGGACCAACATACGGTCTGTATAATTTATATGGACCGTATGTGTGGCCGTAGATTTGGTCCAGTGAATGCTGCCATTTTGGGCAGAATATACGGCCTAACATACGGCCAGTATGTTGGACCGTATATTGCCCAGCTTTTCCGAAACTCGATCTTGTCGACTCGTTCGATCTCCAATCCTTATGGAACCTTCTTAACACTTGTTTAACACCTCATTAACAATCTAAGGGACGTTATAAATCTTCTCTAAGACATCATTAAGTCATCGTTAACTTGTTACTCGTAAATCTTATCCGATACATATCGTATACCTTGCCTTTCTTGGCAAACTTTTGTCTCTTACCTCGAATGTCTTTGATATCTCAATTAGGATCATCAAATGCTATTTCTTACTTATTGAAACATCGTATACTTCATGCCCTTCGTTAGTATATTTACTGTGCAACAACGGAAAATTTTCCGAGGTGTAACATCCATCGTAGATGGATTTTGGTGCATATGCTCACTATGTTTGGGGGCATATCTACTTAGTTCATGAACTTCATTGTTATAGCTAAAAACAAATGAGGTACTTCAAGTGTCTCTCTTGCCAAGATGATGAGGGAGATGCACCATCAACTTTCTCGCTATGGTTGGAAAGGGACTACTCCAAGTGTCAATCTCACTAAGCTACAAGGATGAGATGCACCATGTAATTGTTCTACGAACGTCGCAAGGAAATTGGAGGCTCCAAGTTGTTTCTGCAAAAGATATTCGAAAGGTGGTCACACCAAGTAGTTCTTCACCAATCATGTGAAGTCTTCTGGGTCTGATATCGAGACCGTTTGTGCTCCTTACACCTGCAAAAGAAAAAATGAAATCCACAGCGACACACACTTCTCTACCAAATCTTGAAGGATGAAACGCTTTATGATTCTTCCGTCAAGTTGTTGGAAGGATGAAATGATCTTTGTACATCTTCATCAAAATGCCATCTACTTCTCTTGCCAAGTCGCATTGATGAGATGCACCATCTAGACAAAATCTTGCTCACCAAGGTTGAAAGGCTGCTGTAGTCTCCTCCATCAACGTCACAAGAAAGGTGGACATTCTAAATGATCTCTTCGACGCCTCAGAAAGGTGGATGCACCAAGTCTTGTTCCCAAGAGGAGTGAAGTCCGTCCAAATACGTGACAACAAAGATGGCAAGTGATATCTCGGCAAAGTTGTAGGGCCGCAAGGAAGGATGAAGCACCAAGTGGTTCTTCGCCAAAGCAGAAAACCCACAAATGAAGGATGCGCCAAGTAGTTTCTCAGCAGAGCTGGACAGAGTAATTCAACAAGTTTTATTGAAGCCAAACGGATGAACGCTCCGAGTAGTTTCGCGCCAATCAACAATGGATGAACTTTGAAGGCCTTTTTATCTTTAGGAATTTCGCTTGATCTTTAGAGCTTCAGGGAATGGTTGTGAAGTCTTGTGTATCTTCTCAGTATGATATCGAGACCATTCACACCCTCATACAAACCTACAAAGAATAAAAAAAAAAAGGGAAAGAAAAAAAGAGAGTCCATGAATGCTATCCCAAGTGATGAAGTGCCAGATTGTGCCACTCACTTTGAAAATTTATTCCAGCTGATTCTGAAGGAGTTTTGGTTTGATTTTTGGATATGTTGTAGTCCTACAAATGTAGCATCTTCAGAATCAAGCCTCTCGTTATTCGGTTTCTCCTACGCCAAGGTACGAAAGTTTTGGTGAGACTGCGTGAAACTGTTAGAAGAAAACGCAGATCTGAAGGTCAACTTTAAAAATTAATTTCCGTCAATTCGGAAGGAGTTTTGCTTTGATCTTGGGATGTCATAGTCCTACGAGTGCAGAATATTCAGCATCAAGCCGCTCGTCATTTGGACACTCCAATCTCAAGATACGGAGTTTTCCGTGAGACTGCACACTGCTTGAAAAAAAACTAAAACGCAGATCTGGAGCTGAAATTCAGAAATTAATTCCCATCAATTCTGACAGCCTTTGACTTTGATTTTTGGATATGTTGTAGCCTTCGGAGTCTAGTATCTTCAGAATAAAGCCGCTCATCATTTGGACACTCCATTCTCAAGATATAGTGTTTTCCGGAGACTGCATAGTGCTGAAGAAACAAAAACGCAGATCTGGAGCTGAACTTTAGAAGTTAATTCTCGTCAATCCAGAAGGAGTTTAGCTTTGATTTTTGGATATGCCATAGCCATCGATGTCTTCTTTCTACAGAATCAAGCCGCTTATCATTTGGACGCTCCTACACCAAGATACGACCGATTTGGTGAGACTCCGCAAAGCTGTGAGATAATGGGCCAGACATGTAGATCTTCTTCTGTAATAATTCCAGCCGATCCCTACAAGTGCACAATACTGACCTGATGAGATATTGCAACTTGATAGGGATGGATATCGCTGTCGATGTCACGAGTCTTCAACATAGAAGTATGGATACCGGTGCCATTGCACGATGCTCTAGCCGGGCTTATGAATATCGACGCCAATTGCACGAAGCTTCGAGTTCTGTCTTAATCTGATGCCAAATAGCATACTCCATTGCTGAAAATTTTCAAGTTTACCAATGCAATTAACTCCAAAAAACGACCCGCAATACTGAAAAGAAGAAGAAGAAGAAGAAGAAGAAGAAGAAAAAAGAAACAACAAAACATTAGCATTGACAACCATGGTCTCTATGCAGCCTTCGCGGTTTCTAAGCGAATTTGTCGACAACAATGAACTGCTCCATCGAAGCCGCGGCGTCTAAGGAAGGGAGGAGCAGCGCTAAGCTCCGTGAGTTCTGCATCTCCAACTACGTCATTAAAGGGAGCCTTAGCTTAGGCTTATACAAGCAAGTTGTGCAGAAGTAAATAATTGTGATGAGCAACTTAAATAGATTTTTTTTAAGGTGGTGGAACAAGGGATCTGTGATGTGCAGCCTACTAATGCCCAATTAATTAGGAGCAGATTGTTTTTTCCTAAATTTGACTTGGAATAATACATTCTCCAGGGAAACAAAAGGAAAAAAAGATAGTTGATTGTTTGCTCAACAAGGAAATAAATCAAATGGAGTACTCAAAAATAGAGTAAAAGGAAAAGATCAATTCCATGAAGCAAAAAAAAGGGAAAGCAATCAATTTTCCAAATCATGCAGATTTGAACAATGTGATCTTTGGCTTGTTAAGGTAAAATCATTAAAGCCAAACTTCCTTAAAATTCTTCCAAAAAAAAAAAAGAACGAAGAGAGAAAGATGTTAAATTCTGCTGCAACCTTCCATTGTTGAAATTGGATTGTGAAACAAACTTTGCACACGTCCTGTAGCTAACTTGGATCTAGTATTTCATATGAGTGTGTAATTGGCTAAAATAACACACTTGACAGGTAGAAGTCGCCGCCCAAGTGATGATAATATTTTTCTGATAATTCAAGTCTCGCCATTGAGTTTCGGCAAGCCTACACCTCAACAAGTCTTGAAGTAGGGGGCATCTGTAGACATCGAAATTTTAATTGAATTAATCCATACAAAATTTGGATTAAATTTTAAGTTATTGACATGTTGACCAAGTCAAATTTTGGTTAATAAAATCGGATTAATTATTTAAGTCTAATTTACATGACTTGAATGAAATTCAAATTACATTTGGGTTGGTCCATCAAGTTGACAAGAGAAGCCCAATCCATGTTCTTAAAGCCCAAGGCCTGCTAGAATTACTTGGAAACCAAAATACCCCAAACTCTAGCTCACACCTATATAAAGGGGTCACATATCCCATTCTAAGGAGAGATTGAAAGTTGCATAGGATCTTGACTAGAGGCAAAGGAGAGCAAGGACATCCACGTTAGTCTTCTCCAAAGGTCTTCAACAAAAAGGAGAGTTCCAGAGACGTCTTCCCTTAAGAACAATTCAAAGTGCTGCTCACAGTTCTTCCAAGATTCAACACATCAACAGAAGTTCATCCTTCATTCGAGAAAGTCGCTACATTGGCCCTCGAATCAAGGTGACCGACATGGAGATTAGAATCAAGAGATACATCCAGAGTTGTACTCACAATTAAATAATCAATAAAATGATTTTTTCTCACATTTGTTTTATGATTGCAGTTATGTATTTTCTGCTAGCAAAATTTATTGCGCACATGTATAAATTTCAATTCTTCATCAATTTATAAAAGTATCTTTTTGCTTCATCTTTCTCAATTTATTATATGGTATCCGAGCCCACTTCTTAACTCTCCCGAGTTTTTTTTTCGATCCTCTGACGACCACCAGACTCACTCTTAATATGCCTGAAAACATAAGGAATGCAGACTCCATTGGTAGTGACTCTAACGATGTTGTTCAGTTCAATCCCGTGTCACAGCTGCCGATAAAGCTTGTTGGAAGCCATGACTTTGCTACATGGAAAATACAGATTTCCATGCTCATGCGTGGGCACAATCTATTCGGCCATCTTGACGGCTCTTCTCCCGCTCCTTGAAAGCTCTCACTCAAAACAGTAGAGAAGTGGCGAACCCAGAATACAACATTTGGTTCTACCAAGATCAATTGATCCAGAATGCCATAATGGCTTCTGTCGATCCGACAATTGCTGCAACTGTGGCTGCTGCCTCCACTGCTTATTTTCTTGTGACTCCCTGCACCTAACCTACGCCGACAAGTCCCAAACATGAATATTTAGCCTTCGTGACTAGCTCACGCGTCTATCAAAGGATCCCTGCCAGTCACCGATTATCTCCATCAAGTGCCCTTTATATGCAATGAGCTCGCCACTTCCGGTGCTATAATCACCAAACGATGAGTTGATGGTGAAAATTCTGAGTGGTCTTGGATCATATTTTCATGAGATTTCCGCTGCAATTCGGGCAAGAGATTCCATCATCTCGTACAATGAGTTATATGCGAAACTAATTGATTATGGGCTCTTCCTCAAACACGAGGAATTGAAGAAGGAAACCACTTCCATAACTGCGCCTATGGCAACTCATAACAAACCCACCAATTCCAACAATCGCACTGCTCGTCGACCCAACAACAACTGACAATGGCGTTCCAACAATCATACAAATGCTCCCGCGCAAGGGCCTTATACCAATAATCCTGTTTGTGGTCAATTATGACAAACAAGGTCGCACTGCGATTGTTTGCAGGTCATAGTCTCACAATCATTTAGAGGCAAAGGTAAATTTTCTTTCAAGTAACCAAGCTGCAGCAAATTAATGGATTGTCGACTCCGGAGCTACTCATCATGTCACCACAGAGCCTAAAAATCTTGAAGCATATAATGGTTCAGAAAGCATAATTATGGGCGATGGTAACAAATCTCAATTACTCACCATGGTTCTACTGAATTAATTACATTCAACAAGGCTTTTAGACTAACTGATACTTTGTGTGCACCTGCTGTCAAACAAAATATTCTCTTTGTCTGAATTTTTTTTTCAAGTTAATCTGAGCTCAATTGAATTTTTCTCATTTTCATTCTTTGCGAAGGACTTGAAAATGCGGACTCCGCTGGTCTCCGGTCGGAATAGGAACAGACTCTATGAATGACCCAACTTCACCGTTAATAAGCCTATTGTTCAAGTCACCACTGCAATAGTTCCTCGTCAAGTCTGGCACCGTCCATCGCCTTGGCCATCCCCACTCAAGAATCTTGAATTTTTTTTTGAATAAATTTTCTTGACCAGTTTCATCATCAAACAAGTTTAATTTTTGTAATTCTTGTTGTTCAAATAAATTTCAACGCTTTCCATTCAATTGTTTGTCCTTAATTAGCACTGCTTCGCTACAGATACTTTTTAGTGACTTGTGGGGTCCGTCGCCTATCCTTTCCATTGATAAAAAGGATTTTACTTTCTTTTCATTGATCAGTACACTATATATATTTGGTTGTACACTCTTAAAAACAAAAAAGAGGTTCGAGACATTTTTTCCAAGTTTTATCCCTTAATGGATTTTTTTTACAAGGAAAGTTGTCTCTTTATATACCGATGGAGGAGGTGAATATAAAGGTCTTGATTTGTATCTCAATTCACATGGAATCGAACACCTTGTATCACCTCCTCGTACAAGAGTGGCTATAGCGTAACGTCGCTATCGACACATTGTTCAAACTGCCAAAACACTTTTACATGAGGTATCCTTACCTTCAAATTTTTGGTCGTTTTCTTGTCAACACGCAGCCTATTTGATTAATAGATTGCCCACACAACTTTTAAACAATGCATCGCCATATGAAAAATTATTTGGTGTAGCATCCAGATATGATTCACTTAGAACTGTTGGTTGTCAATGTTACCCATGGCTTAAGCCGTATACCGCCCATAAACTTAAGCCTAGGTCAACTCCATGTGTCTATTTGGACTTCTCTCATGTTCATTATGCACACCAATGTTTTGATCCCATTCAGTATAAATTTTATATCTCAAGAGATGTTAAGTTTTTTGAAAATATTTTTCCTTTTCAAACAATATTATCACATATTAAAAATAAGCCGTTTACGCTCACGTGGGAAGTCATTGACACTCCTACAGACTCTCAAACTCAAATTCTTTCACCTATATCTATCCACTTCCTTCTCCTATTCAAGTTCGATATATTCCTACCAGTAGCCAAGCTTGTGAGTCCGACTCCTCCATCCAGAATCATGCGCGTCCATCGGCTTCAGGTAATTCATGTTCTGAGCGTTCTCCTTCCCCTGCTTCATTGCAGCAACCCCAATCTTTTATCCCCTTAAATAATCCAACCCCCAATCTTATTACCTACCATCGGCGAAACAAAACACAAATTTTGCCACCTGCTTCTACACCCTCTCTTGCAGAACCAACAAATTTTCCACCACTTCCTGCGCCCCCACCTTTCTTCTAACCTATTTGCCACTACCTCCTCCACCCCCACCTCCTCCTCCAACCCGCTCAAAAATCCGATCACGAAACAATATTTTCTTCCCCAAGAAACCATTCAATTATCTTGTCCAGCTTCCTGACAATGTTACCCCTTATACCTTCAAGCAGGCTCTAAAACACCCAGAATAAAGGTCATCTATGAAGGCTGAATATGATGCGTTAATTCAGAATCAAACATGTGAATTGGTTTCTCTAGTTCGATTGATAGATACAAAGCTCGGTTAGTTGCCAAAGGGTTTAGTTAGCGTCCAGGTCTTGACTACCACTGCACGTTTAGTTTGGTTGTCAAGCCAACGACCATTCGTGTTGTTCTCTCACCTGCAGTTCAAATGGGTATTACACCAATTGGACGTCAACAATGACTTTTTACAAGGCACACTTGAAGAAGGGGTTGTTATGAAACAACTGCCTGGATTTGAGAATGCATATCATCCCTCGCATGTTTGTCCTCTGCGTAAGGCTATTTATGGTCTCAAGCAAGCGCCTTGCGCGTGGTACAATGAACTGATATCCTATCTTTTTAATTTGGGATTTATTAAGTCTCACTCGGATCCGTCTCTATTTGTTCGCCATGACTCTGATGGTATTGTGTATCTTTTAGACTATGTAAACGACATCATCCTAACAGGAAACAATTCTTCAATGGTTCATCAGGTTATGTCTTCCTTGGCTTCACGTTTTTCACTTAAAGATCTTAGCCCTTTATCCTACTTTCTTAGGGTTGAGGTTCATCGAGATGGCAAAGGCCTTCTGCCCTTACAAGCGAAGTATGTTTTAGACCTTCTCCATGACCTTCTAATGCGAGACTGCGATGGTGCTTCTACGCCCATGAGTTCTTCTCAAATTCTACTGCTAAATGATGGAACTCCATCTCATGATGCTACTAAATACCGGAAATTCATTGGCAAGTTGCAATACTTGTCTTTAACTAGGCCTAATGTTTCATACTCAGTGAACAAATTGTCTCAATTTATGCATGCCCCATCTGAAGCTCACTGGAAGGCTGTTAAGTGCCTCCTTCGGTATCTTAAAAGCACTGCTAAGTGCTAACTATGACCTTCGAATTGCTTCAAGCACTACTCTTAATCTCTCTGTGTTTTCAGATGCTGATTGGGCTAGCAACCTCACTGATCGAAGTTCCACCACGTGTTTTCTTGGCCTTACTCTGGTTAGTTGGTCATCCAAAAAACAACGTACCATTGCCCGCTCATTTACCAAAGCAGAGTACCGGGCTCTTGCTAGTGCCATTGATGAGACCACTTGGGTGAAGAATCTTCTGAAGGAACTCTGTCTCCATATCCCCACACCACCTACAATTTATTGTGACAACCTTTGTGTCATCTACTTATGTGAGAACAACAATCTTCACAGTCGCATGAAGCATATAGCTATTGACTTCCACTACGTTCGCCAACAGGTTAACGATAAACGACTTATCATCAAGCACATTCCTAGTTTCGACCAGTTGGCTGATGCTCTCACCAAACCGCTTCCAAAAACCTCATTTCATCGCCATTTGTCCAAGCTAGGTATTGTTGCACACCATCTAGCTTGAGAAGGGGGGGGGGGGGGGAGGGGGGGTATTAGAACGTTTTTACTGTTTATTCTTCATTGTTACTAGATTATTTACTGCATAGGTTGTTATTTTAGTTTCCACTAATCTAGGAGTCCCTCATAATCTATCAGTTTGCTTCATCTTTCTCAATTTACTATAGTTACTTCTTATTTCAAAAGACTATGCAGAAAGCAGTACTTGTGAGTTAAACTCATTGCTAAATTATCACTTGTCAAAGCAGAGAGAGTAAAAGTGTATAGTGAACCCCAAGTGTTGAATTGTTAGGTACTCCACAATCTTGCCTCAAGGACTCGAACATTGAATTCGGAGATCGAAATTGACAACTGTAGCATTAGTTCGTTGTAATGTTGGAACTTATTATAACTTGGGGTGTTCATGGTGGGTCGGTTTTGTCACGACCAGGTTAGGGGCCGTGACGGGTACCCAGGGCTAATCACCGAGCACCGCTCGTGCCATCACTTCTTAAGCTTATTTAGCAATCATTTATCCGATTCAAGCTCAATTTATAATAAAATCCATTTTCATTTAGAAACAACATGCTTTTATACATACGAGCCTTTAGGCTAGCAAAATACTATACACACACACATATATATATATATATATACATAATGACCATGCCATAAAACCACACGACCCACGTCGAGTATCTACGAGCCTCTCAGAGATGACATCAACAACTGTACACAAAAGAATCATCATAGGCACCTCCGGGACAATGGAGGGCTTTCAGTCAGCTAGCAGCCTCTAAGAATCCGGAGCAAGATCTCCTCCCTGTCTACCTGTGGGCATCAACACAGTGTCCAAAGAAAAAGGATGTCAGTACGAATATTGTACTGAGTATGTAAGGCAGGAATGAAATAAACAAACAGAATAGAAAGATCATGAGTCATGGGACAAAGATATAACCTGCACACATGTCATAGGCAATCGTATTATTATCATATTTCACATTTTACACAATCATAGTACACATGTTATCACATCCCGTACATCATCACGTATGTCGTCATATACATCATCACATCATAATCTGTATCGTTACCCGCGTCCGGGTAACTCTCATATGCCGCCCACTAGTGGTGATCATGCCCGACCCTCTCGGCTCGGTGTAAACATCGCAGCCCGCATTAGCGGTGACATGCCCGGCCATATAGGCGCGGTGGAATCTTACCATCACAACATCAATCATAACACGTCATTATTATACATCTCAAGCCATAGCATCATGATATCATTTCTTAGTGTTCCATGTACCCCATAGTTATATTACAAGTTAGCAATATTCATCACCTTATTGTCATAACATACATTAACATTAAGAGCATTCATTAGGCTTTAAGACAACCATACTATGTCGGGGTGACGTAAGGTCGTGAACCCCCGATTGTATTATGGACATTTATGAGTATCATGCCTCGCCTCGAAGGGAAGAAAACGTAAGGCGAGTGTTAACAATAATAACATCATTAGCATTGTAGGAACATCATGCCACAATTTCTTGAGTCTCTAGACTCTAGCTCATTCTCATCACTATCATGCTCATAGGGGATTTAATATATAGAAGGACTCTTAAGCTTCATCTTATAGAAGGATTTGTGGAAAGCTTGAAGGATTCATGCCTTTTGAAAGAAGAGTTAAGCCTCACATACCTTTGTCATTTAAGAAATTTAGTGTTTGCTTATTCTCCTTCAATGTCACGCCTCTACCTTCAAAAAGAGGATTCGTACGATCGTTAGTTAACCAACTATAAGAACGCACTACTATTTCTAGAGAAAATTGGGCAGCACTTCCTTTGTTTATACTACTTTTCCCGTATTCCATATCAACTCCCAATAACCCACAATAACAATCATAATATAGCAAATCACAATTATCATTCATATACAATGGCCAAGATCTACCATTTCTCTTCATTTTTCCCCACATTTATGGTTTTGGGTTCGCTATCGTATTTTCCCATGTATCACACTTATCTCATGGTCTACATGTCATTTATAACATATTCATACTCACAACACACTAACATTCATGATTCAATTCAACTACCACTCACTCATGACACTATTCACTCTTGAAAGACCCATTTGCTAGGTTCTTCTACAATTTGGGTATGTTAACCTTCCAATACCTTAAACAACATAAAATGGTCATTAAACTTACCTTGGATGATAGTTGAACAAGTCTTGAGTGGAGTTTCTCTTCTTAGCACCAAAGCCCTAGCTCACCTCCTTTGGTTTTCTTGAGGAAGATGAACTTTTCTTGAGTTTTACACACTTTGATTCATGGATTATGTGTCGTTGATCTTGGTTTTCCTTTGATTCTCTTGAATTATTGTGGATGAAGTGCTTTGAAGTGTTCTAGAGAGTTCTTGAATTGGAAAGATGATAAATGAAATAAAACGAGCTTGGGGTCCCTTATACGTAACTTAAAAATCTAATTTTTGTGAACAGTATTCGGGGTGTACAGTGGCCGTAAACCCAGTTTACGGGCCGTATAGTGGTTTACGGTCCGTACTTCATGGCCGTATTTAAGCATATCAGAAACAGAATGGTCTGCTGGGATCATGGTGGTTTACGGTCACAGTTTACGGCCCGTATTTCAATTTACGGTCCGTAAACTGAGTCGTATTTTACCATTTCAACATTTGACAGAAAGTTGAAATCTTGGAAGGTTGGAGGACGGCAGCAGTTTATGGTCCGTAAACTACTTTACGGGCCGTCTTCCACATTACGACCACTGGGCCGAAGTGAAAATTCTGCAACTTTTCACTGCACGTTCACGGGGAAATTCCGAGGTGTAACAGGTTTTCCTCTAAAACAGAACCAAACCAATAAAGTCGATGGAGGTTATTTAGAGTAAAAGTGTGCTTATGATTTATTCTTATTTTTTAGAATGTGATAGAGGTTATTTAGAGTAAAAGTGTGCTTATGATTTATTCTTATTTTTTAGAATGTGATAAGTACCTGAGTTTCATAATAAGCATACAATATGTGAAAAAGAAAATTTCGATGGCGATATTGATAATAAGAAATAATAATTAAGTCTCTTGTAGTATCTATGATTATTTCTTATAAAGAGTGGACTACGTCCTTTTTTCAATGCAAAATAGGCTTCAACTATTTGAAATGTATGAATATTTTTTAACATTACTTTGTAGTACGAAATTGAGACCATTAAACGATTAGAATTTATGAAATTATTGTCTTGACCGTGGATGGCTCTTATAAAGAGCCGAAGCGTCGGTGAGTAGAGTTACCGGATAATTTGGTGGTGGAATTTAACAGGTTATCAAGTTAATGGTCAAACAGACACACTAGATGATTAGTACACCATCTTTACAAAACAAAAAGAAAGACAATCAAATAAATATTTATAATATTTTATTAACTTTATTTAAGGTCTCTTCTCATATTTGGCTTTATGCCATCGATTTCATTGAGCCACCCTTGCAAATAATCCACCATAATTAGGCATATTGTTTTATAGATATTTGAATTATTTTTAGCCGAATCTCTGTAGTTGTATTTATATTTGTATTCGTACCCCCTAATCTAAAATTTAGATCATGAAGGATCCGCTCTCTAGATCCGCACCTGTATCGGGCATCCACATCCGAGTCACTTAGCTAATGGGGCCTTTAGAATATTTCTAGGTGATTTCTTCCGTTAAATTTTTTGTGAAACAAGTAATGAATGTCAAGAGTAGTGCACGAAGGTTGACTTAAAACCAACATTAGAAAAACGGATGAATATACACCCATATACAGATTCGGAGTTGTTTGCTTCGTATTTTTGTTTCTTTCATTTTGTCAGAAAGTTGGATATGAGATTCTACACAACATTTACCATGGGTCCCACATAAATATTCTACGTCTACCCCTTGATCATGTTCAATCATCAATGTTCGGTATGATATTTCATCTCAAAACAACACTGAAGATTACATACAAATTTTCTTTAGACTTTAAAGATGAAATCAAGAAATTAACCGGCCCTTCATTCAGTATATAAATAGCACAGGAAAGTAATCTACTTTTGTCTACCCCGAATTTCGGTAACAATTAAATTTGTAAGTGAGGTATAGGATATGTGGATGAACTTTAATCTATTTGGTTGGAATGAAATGTCAATAGATTTGTTTGTAATAATATATATATATATATATATGTGTGTGTGTGTGTGTTAGTGTAGTGAGAATGTGTATTACGATTGGTGGTTTATGCCAAATATATATATATTAAGTAATATATTGAATGGATGAGTAAAGCTAAGGAAGAACACCACAAAATCCGGATCAATATCTTTGAGAGAGAGTTTTAATAAGTTTTATCATTACAATATTGAGATCTGAAAAAGAAGCCAGCCCCAAAAAGGGGAAGAATGTCCTCTATTTATAGGTATGTCTTATGGGCCATGAATACAACACAAAGCCCTTATGAATAAAGAAACCCTAAAAAAGATAAGGTAGGACCGTACGGTTTGACACCCGTACGATCGTCAGTGCAAATGGCAGAACGGTTTTCGGATGCGTGGCAACATCGCAACCGATTAATCGGACCAACGGACACGTTGATTTTGGCTCGGCGTACCTGGACCAACGGACACGCTTTTCTTGTCTCGGGTCAATTTCATCTGGTACGATACCCCAGTGAAGAAAAGATCGAACATGCTCGTGCTCATTTGGACTTACCCTAGGCTCCAGACCGGTCACATATTGACCCGGTTTATACCGTATACAGATAGTCTCCACACTTTCCAGATCGTAGTTTTACCAGATTAATGGGAAGTGGATAAGTCCCAAAACCGGTAGTTCTACAAGCTCGTGCTTATCTTCAAATTCGGCGGGAACAGTTATGTCACGTCCTTCTGACTTTGGCCACGTGTCTCACCCCGAGTGGTCGACCTCGGGAACCGCCTTAACCCACATCGCTTCAAATCACGTCCCGTTAATTTTGGGACACGTGTCGCCTCTCGATTGGTCGTTCTCTGTAACCGCTATAGTGGAACGTCTATATAAGGCCCAAAGCTGCTCATTTTTCGAGTTTACATTTCACTTCTCATTCTCTACTTCTTACTTCTTTGATCGTAAAGCCTGTTTGTTAACTTCTTCATTTGCTCTGAATTTTCAAGATTTTTTGCATCAAGGTTCAAATTGAGCCTCCAATCTTTCTAATATTCTTCTTTCATTGTTGCGTTCTTGTCTTGAATCTTTCATCTGCTTTTTCCATTCCTCAAATTTTCATACCTACTCTTCCACCTTCAAAATGTCAGCCAACACCGATTCTGCTTCCCAGGACGTTCCCTCGGTTTCTTCTCGGGGAGCCAAGCCTGTTTCAAAACCCAAAGGTAAGGCCTTTGTGGAACCGACTGCCCTGGACATAATACCGTCCAGACCCAATTACAATCATGAATTTGACGTTGAAAAGCCATCTCTAATCGCGAATAGGGGTTTGGACATGAGACGATACCCTTCGTCTATTATAGAGGACCTCTTCCTCGAGTCCGGGCCGAATGCGGATGGAAAGATCGTTCGGTAGAGGTGTTCGCCCCCGGTCCTGACGAGTCCTCCACCGATCATATGGAAGGGTTCCTGTTCGTTTACACGTATCCATTCACACTGAAGCTCGTCCCCCCAATTGATCCGGTCATCCTTGAAATGTGCCGGACATATAACGTGACCTTGGCCCAAATTGGACTGATTATTTGGAGGATCGTGGCCTACCTCCGTCTACTGGCCAATAATACCAGAAAGGAATTTACGCTGTCACACTTCATCCGGTTATATTCTCCGAGAATCTTCCGAGGGGGCGTGATAAAAGTCGCCAAATGAGGTCGGAACCTGATTCTTTCCAAACTCGACGAGGATAGAGATCGACGATGGTTGGAACGTTATGTCCGGGTAAGGACCGCAAACATTATTCCGGCTGATCACATGCCCTTTCCGAAAAAGTGGAATAATAGACGTAAGTTTCCCAGTTGTCTTCTCTCTATAGTCGTCTTTCGTTTATACTTTGTCCAAATTTGCTCTCTTACATGCAATTTTTTTCTTCAGCCGAGGCATGGATACCTTCAGCTGTCCGGAACCTTCCCGAGTGGGTCGAGGCAATCATTAGCCAACACCCTCATGGTGAACGGACATGGGCGGACCTGTCCCGTGGCTGGTGGGTTGCCTAAAATCATGGTAATCTTCCCCTTGATTCAGCACTTATTGCGTCTTCCCGTTTTGCTTTTTCTTTCTATAACTCCTTTGGTATTCAAGCTTGCCCAAGGGCTCGGTGGAGCCAAGACCCGAACCAACGGCCGAGCCTGCCACACCGGCTTCTGAATTTGATATGGCAGGGGCATCCCGGCTCATTGTTGCAGCCGGAAAGAGACAGAGAAAGCTCTCGGCCAAAGGGCAGAAAAAGAAAAGGCCGATAAGTGATGTTCGGACCCTGAGGGATGAATTCGAGCCTGATATTATTATTCGCAGGGTTGGTGCGGGCCCCTTCATTTCCTCTGTTTCGGAGGAAGAAACTACCACTCCCCCTCGTCTACAGTAGAGAAATAAACTTCCATCCCGATCCCGAACACAGGTGGGGAAGATGTTCTTTTTTCGATTCCTCTAAGGTCCATTGAATTCATCGATATTTCAGGTGATGCTTCGCTCGAAGTGGCACCCTTAGTGAAGAGGCCTAGAAAATCTGGCCCGTTTTCGTATACCGAGGCTGATTAAAGGGCTGAATCAACTCCGGACAATGAGGCTATAATGGTTACCAACCCACTGCCCGGTTGCGACCAAGCTACTACATCTGAGGCACCCATATCTACCGAGGCTGCTGGAGCCGTTTCGGTTTCTCCTGCTCCTGTATCGAGGTCCGATAACCTGGAGGACATGTTATCGGATATCCCTCCTGCAACCGGGGAAGCTGCTGGGTTTGGACACCTTTCTATTCCTCAGGCCACGAGGGCGGCTAGTCGGTCCACTGAAACGGGTGCGAGGGACTCCCTTGTAGTATTTTCCCGGCCCCCAGTGTAAAACCTAGAAGGACGAGGTCGGTCGTGATCACCGTCCCCGAGGATTGTAGTTTTTTATCCCGCCCTGTGGGGGTAGCAAGTTATCTAAGGCCTCTTATCTCGGATTCGGATAAGAGGAAAATGGTCGGGGTTCCTTGGCAGTGCCTTATAAACAAAGGCATGCATTTAGGAAACCGTGTAAACTTTATGAGAAACCGTGTAAACTTTATGCTCGTCTTTCGATAATATTGATGTGCAATTTTCAATTCTTGTTTATTCAATTTCTTAACTCGATTTGCTTCTTCTTCTGCAGAGTGTTATGCTCGTTAATAAGGGCTTTGTCCTTGCCCAACACGAGGTTGATGACTTAAAGGGTCAGCTGGATGCCCAGGGCTAAGAAACGGAGAAGTTCCAACTCCTCCTGCAAGAGAAAGAAGATTAGCTGAGCCGGGCCGTTGCTCTTCCCAACCTTCAATCCGAGCTCGAAGCCTCAAAGGACGAAAACCTTCACTTGAAAGCCGAGTTGGCCGATATGATTGAAAAGAACCGGCTCCTTGAGGCAGATAATGTCGGTCTTAACCTAGACAATGCCAATTTTATTACTAGGCTTGGTGAACTCGAGGCCACTATTTCCCAACTTCAGAATGAACTTGACTCGGTCAAGGCTGATGCCGTGAGGATGGCAGAAATGCATCACCAGCTTGAATCCGAGAGTGCTAATGACAAGGAGAAACTGAAGGTGGCCGAGGAGAAAGACGACACTCGAGCTCGGATTAGTGACGAGCTCAAGAGCAAGCTCGAGGAGGGTACTGAGGCCAATAATGTGCTACAAGCTGAGTTTGAATCGGCTAATCAAATTCGAATAGCTCTTCTTGAAGAGAGATCCGAACTAGAGGCTAAATTGAAAAAAGCCGAGGCCGACCTAGAAGGGTCTTTTAAAGACATGGAGACTGTCGAGGCTCGTTCTACGATTCTGATCGAGTATGAACGGTGGAAATCCCAGAGGGTTACCCTCGAACAGGTTGAAAAAGGGTTAGGGGACCTCCAGGCCCGGATACTGGAAGCCAAAGAAGTCGAGGAGAGGTCCAAGAAAGCCCTTGATGCTGATTCTGAAGATTCCGAGCAAACGGTTTCCGAGAACTCCTGTTCCAACCATACTTGGTAGATCAGGGCCTGTACGAGCCTTTATTTTGTTTTTGTTTTTGACTTCTGTGAAAAGTCTAAGTGTAAAGACTTAGTTTATATATGAAATGCATATTTCCCTTTTGGCTGTTGTTTTCTTCATTCTTTTATCCGAATGTACGTTATGACATTTGCCTTAATCATTTGTCCCGTAAGGAATAATCAAAGGTTCGGAGCTACCTCTTTTGTCCGAATTACGGCTGCCTTAACTCATTGAGTATTGGATTTTATTTCGTTCGGTAGGTTTTTGACCGAGGATATTATCGAATGGTTTGCCCGAGGGGCTTATTTATACTTCGTGAACTCAGACGTCTCCGAGTCACGTTGGACATTTTGGGTCGAGGTTTTTAAATTGTTTGAACCTTTTCCGGCCGTTTACTTATAATAGATTAGGTTCGGATACCTGAATCCTTGCCTTTGTCAAGTTCTGAGACTGCAGTCCCCACTCGAAGGTGTTAAAAATTTTTGGGCTCAGTTTATTTCGACCTTGCTGCCTTTGCCAAATTTTGATAATAATTCCCAGTATAGGGTATTTAATACAAAGGCGTGTCCGAGACGTATGCTTTCATAACGCATTTTTATATAGCCAGTGTTTGTACATAAAATGAGGTTTTCATCTGTTTCCTTCTGTTTTTACTGTAGCAAATACTAACCGGACACGATTCGTTTTTGATCGTTTGGTCCTTACATCGAAACCTAACACAGAAGGTCCGGGTTTACACAAGAATAAGAGACATAAAATTTCGAAGGCCTTATCGGGATAGGACTTAATAGTGTTTCTTCATCTGCTTCGGTGAGTTGAACGCATTCTACCTTTTCGGGATAGGCCTCGATGTGGGTATGATAGTCCCCTAGTGTTTATCCGAGCAACATGATCAGGTAAGCACTATTAAGTCCCCACTCGATGGCCAGACCCTCCACTTCTGGGTACTTTGCCTTGTTTTCATAAAGTAACAGGTTGTACTTGTTGTCTCGTTAAAAACATTATCGGAAAACCCACTTTGAGACAAAACCGTACTAAGGAAAAGAGTGTAACACGTGTTTTCAGACCTAACTCCATTTCCTCAGGGCTTATTTCGGTACCACTTCTGCAAAAAAGGATAGGTTAATAAAAGATGATCACAAGGGTAGACATCCATACCTTAGCAACAATATTTCTTCAAATGAGCCACATTCCAGTTATTGCGCAACCGTTATCCGTCCATGGAATCCAGTTGGTACGATCCTTTGCCCGTCACTCCGGTTATTATGTACGACCCTTCCCAGTTCGGACCCAACTTCCCGTCATTGGGATTCTTAGTGTTCAAAGTAACTTTCTGAAGTACCAAGTCCCCAACTCGGAAATGTCGAAGATTGGCCTTCCGGTTGTAGTACCTCTCAATTCTTTGTTTTTGAGCCGCTAAACGGACCAGCGCATTTTCGCGTAGTTCATTCCCCAGGTCGAGTTTTACGGCCATAGCCTCCTCGTTTGACCCGCTGGTGACGTATTTGAATCGGAGGCTCAGTTCGCCAACTTCTACGGGAATCAGATCTTCGGCCACGTAGACCAACGAGAAAGGTGTTTCTCCTGTGCTCGATTTTGACGTAGTTTTGTAAACCCATAATACCTCCGGCAGCACTTCCCTCAATTTATGTTTCGATGTTTCAAGTCTTTTCCTTAGATTTTGAATTATTTTTTTGTTCGTAGATTTCGCTTGTCCGTTTGCACTCGGGTGATACGCAGTCGATAATGTCTTCTTGATCTTCAACCCTTCGAGGAAATTATTGACCTTGCTGCCAATGAACTGAGGGTGGAGTCGGTGTTGGCTGATATTTTTAGTCAATTATGAATTTATGAAGAAGTTGGTATGTAGATTTGAAGGTTTGAAGATCGAGATGAAGATTTGAAGACGAAGATGAAGGAATGAGCTTGGAGGTTTGAAGGATTGAAATTTTGGGTTGAAGATATGAAGGTTACAGTTTAGAAAAAGATGAAGATTCGAAAAACAAGCAAGTTGAATTTTAACCAAGGAGTTGAAAATTTAGAGAAGTCAAAAGTGAAAAGTGAAAGGTAAAAATGCAACTGTAACTCTTTTATAGACAGTTCACCGAGGCAGTTACCGAAGTCGACCAATCGAGAGGCGACACGTGTTCGAGAATTAATGAGACCTGACTTGAAGCGATGTGGGTTGAGAGGGTTTCCAAAGTTGGCCATTCGAAATGTGACACGTGGCTGAAGTCAGAAGGACGTGACGTTACGATTCCCGCCTATTTTGAAGATAAGAATTGTTACACCTCGGAAAAATTTTCCGTTGGTACGCAAGTGAATGAACTAGTGATGAGTACGAGCGTACGATGTTTTCGCGAGTAAGAGATAACATTTGACGACCCTAAGTGAGATTCCAAAGGCAATCGCAATAAGAGAGAGGTTATGCTCCATAATGAATAATCATAGGTTTTGGAAATGTGAAAAGTTGCAAGTTTGCATTCTGGCCAGTGGTTGTAAAATGAAATACGGACCGTAAAGTGGTATACGGTCTGTAAACTGCCATGTCGTGTTTTGGCTTCCAAAACTTCAACTTTCTGCCAAGTGAGCAAATGGTTAAAAACGACCCAAAATACGGACCGTAAAGTGGTTTACGGCCTGTAAACTACGTCCGTAAATCACCACATCTCAGTTTGAGTTTCTGGTTCTGATATGATTAAATACGACCACGAAGGACGGTCTGTAAACTGGAATACGGACCGCAAACCAAGTTTACGACCACTGTGCACTTCAAATCAGATTTTTAAGTCATTAAATAAGGGGACCAAGGCTTATTTCATTTCACTTCTACATCACACCACTTCTCTCTAGAACATCTCTCTACATATATTCCACAAGAATTCAAGGATATTTGGTGATCAACAACATAAATCAAGGGAATTAAGTGTAAGAAAACCATCAAGATCATCCAAGGTCAAGAAATCCAAATGGAGATAAACTAGGGTTTTGCTCAAGTGGAGTATTAGCAACTAAAGTTTGTTCCTACAGCATTTAAGGTAAGATTCATAATATTTCTATGTTGTTCAAGGTAGTTAAGAGTTGAAACACTTGGATTGTAGAAGAGTATAGAAAAATGAGTCATGAATATGGAATAGTGTCATTTTGAGAAATAGTATGAATTGAGCTATCGGTCTTGATGTATTGTGATGTAGATACGATATAAATGATGTTGAGAACATGAGATGAACAATGTATGTAAATGGACGTCGTGTGTGTTATGGCCATGGTTATGGATGAATTGAATGTAAGTCTAGAAATATGGATAATGTGAATGAGTAATGGCTATTGTTATGGCATCGTGAATTTATTATTGACATTTGGGAGTTGAGATACGTTATGGAGGAGATGTTGTCCGATTTTCTCTAGCTTTAGTCATATATGCTAGCTATCGATTCTAATGATAGTATGACTTCAATGAAGGTAGAAACGCTAGCATTGGAGGAGAACGCGTAAGTGTAGAATAGTGCAACGGAAAGGTATGTATGGCTAACCCTTCTTTCATAAGGCATGGTTCTTTGGCCAAATATCTAAATCCTCTATACGAGTATGTTGTCTTTCAAATGATTTTATCTTCCGAGCTTGTAAGCTCACGATTCTTGATACGCTACGATTGTACTAAGTTCCTCGCATGACGGGTAGGCCTATTAAGGTGGGTGAAATGAATGATGATGATAGTGATAATGGTATTGATGATGGCTATAATGATAATAACGATGACGGTTATGATAATGGGGTTAAAAGTAAAGATGCTTAGGAGCTATTGTGTATATGTATGACTATTATAGAACACCGACATTATATGGCCGGGTAGTATATGTATAGATGTATATGTATGTAAATTTACGTAACGCGCGCACACCACTGCAGTTGGGTATGGATAACACTGAGCCTTGGTAGGGCCAGGTACGTGTAACACTGAGCCTTGGTTGGCCAGGTATGTATGATCACCGAGCCTATATATGATCGGGTACGCGAAACACCGATCCTACGTGGTCGGGTATGTTACATAAGGATATGTATGAAACACCGATCCTACATGGTCAGGTATGCTATGTAAATGCTATGTGTATGACATGATTAGGAATATGATATGACCATGTGTATGAATGTGAATAAGGGCATGTATACGAATACGAGCACAAATATGGTACGGGTATTATGGTGGAATACGGATAGTGATGTAGGTACACAAATACGTATTAGCAAGGGAAAGTTCCTATGAGAGGCAAGTAAGTGCATATGACGATGATATTGCAATCTCCCATCCTATGCTATTTCTTAGGTTGCTATCTATGCTTCTATATAGATATTGACTATGCTTTACATACTCAGTACATTCTTCGTACTGACGTCCTTTTTGTTTGTGGACGCTGCGTCATGCCCGCAGGTGCACAGGGAGACAGGCTTGATCCATAGCGGTATTCTAAGAGACCTCCTAGCAGAGCTCCATTTCATTCGGAGCCATAACTTTTGGGTACTCATTCTTTTGTGTACATAATTATGGGCAAAGCGGGGTCCTGTCCCGCTCATGTGATATGTTATACTCTTCTTAGAGGCTCGTAGTCACTTGTATATGGTTAGATATGTCTGGCCTTGTCGGCCCATATTTTGTATAACATTTTGATATCCTTGTCGGCTCATGCACGTTGATGTGGCATAGATGCCAATCATTATATAATGGCATTGTCGTCCAATGGGACTTGTATGATGAACGAATAGATTTATATGGTTAATTGTATGGCTCACCTAGATGTAAGCATAAAAGTGAGTTAAGGGGTGCCCGGGTGGGCTTGCACCGGGTGCTCGTCGCGGCCCTCTAGACGGGTCGTGACAAAAGTGGTATCAGAGCAGTTCAGTCCTAGGGTGTGTCTATGAGCCGTGTCTGGTAGAGTCTTGGTGTCACGACCCGACTAGGGACCGTGACGGGTACCCGGGGCTACCCACCGAGCACCACTTGCTCTAATACTCATCTTACTCATTTAATGCTCTTTTACCAATTTTATACACGAATTGTAGGAATATCATATTTTATATAGAAACATAATTACTTATATACATTTGCCTCTAGGCCATCAAAATAATATATACATAATAATAACATCTTATGAGACCATCTGACCCACACTGCGTATCTACGAGCCTCTACTAACATACTAAACATATAGACGGAACAAGACTCTATCGTGCCCAAAATATGCATATATACCAAAAGAAGAATCATAAGCACCTCCGGACAATGGAGTGCTCTCAATCAACTGACAGCTACTAAGGGTCTGGACCAAGCTCACCTCCCTGTCTACTTGTGGGCATGAACACAGCGTCCAAAGAAAACGGACGTCAGTACGAACATTGTACTGAGTATGAGAGGCATAAACAATGAAGAAAGACAGTGATAATATAATGGGAACTTCAATATGAAACATCTGAATCTGAATGACAATCATAAAAGAAGTAATGCATGCTGTCTTACTCATACTCATCATAATCTCATATATGCATAATATGCAAGCTGCCCGTCCATATCGGAACGGTGTGATAATCAATAACATTAGCCCGCGTCCGGGGTACCATCTCATGCCGCCCACTAGTGGTTTCTGCCCATGCCAAAAGGTCATGGTGTATCCGTATAGCTGCCCGCCTTAGCGGTGACTGCCCGGCCAACTAGGCGCGGTGTAATATGCTCATGACATGCTCATCATAAAATACTTGTAATAATATACTTATCATAATATGCTTATCTTATCATAGTACATGCTTAAGGCTCTGATACCACTTTTGTCACGACCCGACTAGGGACCGTGACGGGTACCCGGGGCTAGCCACCGAGCACCACTTGCTCTAATACTCATCTTACTCATTTAATGCTCTTTTACCAATTTTATATACGAATTGTAGGAATATCATATTTTATATAGAAACATAATTACTTATATACATTTGCCTCTCGGCCATCAAAATAATATATACATAATAATAACATGTTATGAGACCATCTGACCCACACTGCGTATCTACGAGCCTCTACTGACATACAAAACATATAGACAGAACAAGACTCCGTCGTGCCCAAAATATGCATATATACCAAAAGAAGAATCATAAGCACCTCCGGACAATGGAGTGCTCTCAATCAACTGACAGCTACTATGGGTCTGGACCAAGCTCACCTCCATATCTACCTGTGGGCATGAACACAGCGTCCAAAGAAAACGGACGCCAGTACGAACATTGTACTGAGTATGAGACGCATAAACAATGAAGAAAGACAGTGATAATATAATGGGAACTTCAATATGAAACATCTGAATCTGAATGGCAATCATAAAAGAAGTAATGCATGCTGTCTTACTCATACTCATCATAATCTCATATATGCATAATATGCAAGCTGCCCGTCCATATCGGAACAGTGTGATAATCAATAACATTAGCCCGCGTCTAGGCCTCCCGCGTCCGGGGTACCATCTCATGCCGCCCACTAGTGGTGTCTGCCCATGCCAAAAGGTCATGGTGTATCCGTATAGCTGCCCGCCTTAGCGGTGACTTCCCGGCCAACTAGGCGCAGTGTAATATGACTCATTGACATGTATAAGTGTCGTCCTCGAATGTTATAATATCCTGTATTTTTGGACTAGGAAATCGAACCGTCCAGCATGAGCAAATTGTACCGACTGTAAGACTTGGTCATAGTCAAACATGAAAATAAAAGAATTCGGTGTATACGAGAAATGGAGTCGCGAGATGATTAGAATGAAAAGTCGAGAAATGAGAAAAATTGAAAGTTGGCAAAACTGCCCAGTGGTCGTATATTGCAAAATACGGACCGTAAAGTGCAATACGGTCCGTAAACTGGCAGTCGTAAACTGCCATGCAACAGCTTCAGCTTTCTGCCAGTGGTCGTAAAGTGCAAATACGGACCGTAAACTGGTATACGGTCCGTAAACTACCAGGTCGTAAACTGGCATGCCAAACTTCAACTTTCTGCCAGCTGAGGAAGAGGTATAATATGACCTGGTGGACGGACCGTAAAGTGATTTACGACCCGTAAACCATGATCGTAAATCACCATACATGCAGGCCAAAGTTTCTGGTCCTTCTTAAGCTTAAAGATGACCACGAGGGACGGTCCGTAAAGTGGAATACGATCCGTAAACCTCCATGGATGACCACTGTTCACCCTGCACAGATTTTCCAATTCATTAAATATGAGGATCAAGACTTATTTTATTTCATTACAACATTACACCACTTCTGTCACACCCCGACCTCGCTGGGGTGTGATGGGCACCCGACCCTTACTTAGGGCCGAGCGAACCCTCAGACTCTCGCTGCACATAAAATCACGTCAACTCTTTTTTATTTCTTTAAAACAAATAATAAAGTACATAGCAAAACTTTTCTTTCAGAAATATTCTTTCTCGTGGCTTTCAAGCCGAACAAATTTGTGATCATACAAAATTCATTACGTACACAGACCGACAACCAATACCCACGACACTGTCTGCAAAGTCTCTAGTAAGATCCCAAAAGCATAACATACAGAATCTGACTCGGCAGCACTCCGGGAACAAATGGAGCTTGCCATCTGCACTGGAACATCTTCCATCTGTCCTCAACTCAACTGGGAGTACCTGCGCGACATGAAACGCAGCCCCCGAAGAACAGGGGGTCAGTACGGAAATGTACCGTGTATGTAAAGCGGAAATATAACAATATAAGCAAAACCGAGCCAGAAGTATAGAACTAGAACAGGTAGTATCGGATCCGAGTCCGAAACGGTTATACAGAGTGTGTGGCCAGGACCACGATATATATCATAAGCACGGGGTGTAGCCGTCTGAATCGTGATATGAAACAGAGGTACAAAGCCTAACTGGCAGGATCATCGTGCGGATCGGGGCACAGAGTGCGACTGACATACCCGCAACCGAAGCTAGGGGTGTAGAACTATAGCCGACTGAAGCATAGTCCGGCTCATTCATGCAGAAGCAACACCAACAGAATCATTCTCCGAATCCGCTGTCCAGAAATGTAACAGGCAGAACCATGCATGCAGAATCATAAACTTACACAAGCACAGGTAGTATACATTTACCTCAGGTTTCGGCCCTTTAGTGAGGGGCGCAATGGACAGTGCACTGGGGTGTGCACGAATAACCAGGTCGCCACAGGGTCGCCTCTAGTGCACAAGTCATACCCAAGAGGTTCCAGCAGGCAAATACGGCAGTTAGAATGTCAAAATGCTTTACTTTCTTTTGAAAAACATTTTTGTTTCACACATATAAAAGAATCAACGCACAATTTCCGCGGCCATAAGTCCAGCGGTTATATTCACACATACCGCGACCAAAAGTCCAGCGGTTACAATCACACATACCGCGGTCGAGGGTCCAGCGGTCACAATCACACATTTGATATACCGCGGTCAAGGGTCCAGCGGTCTATGTCAGGCACAATCACAAGTGCGGCAGACGCGGTCAAGGGTCCAGCAGTCAATGCCACACGTCCGGCATGACGCGGTCAAGGGTCCAACTGTCAATGTCGGACACGCCGCGGTCGAGGGTCCAGCGGCCAATATTACATATGCACATATTCACATAACCGGCCGGGACTCGGTGAAACAGAAAACATCCATACATGATACCAAATCACTACTTCCCAAACATAAATCACACGTGCCAGGATCATGCATCACACAAGATGCAGGTATGCCAAAATCGTATATCAGAAAATACAGAAGATAAGTAGTTTATCCAAATTATCAGGGTAAGGTTTTCAAAACGTTTTAGATGTCAAAAACATTTTATAACGCTCATAAAGGTGGTCATAACACCTATCGTATAGTAAACAGCATAAAAACCAGGAGTTACCTTCGAACTCCGGACAAGAGTACATTGGCTAATGCCATACAACACATATCAGGGTTTCTGTCCCCGCAGTTGGTTCAATAATAATTAAAATCCGTCTCAGGATAGATAAAATATCTCCCGTTTAGTAGTCGGGACAATAGCCATAAGTCCCTAGACTTGTCGCACCGAAGTGAGACAAACAAAACCATAGGAGGGGCGCCGGGGGTAACGGGCCCACCTCGGGTCAAGTCGGGGTGGCGGACATGAATCACGCCCATTAGACTCTACGGAGTCATCCAGGAAAGTTTCGGAGTGATTGGATTACATTTGTGAAAGTTATGGAGGTTTAACCACTTTTTTTCAACAAAAGCACCTTTTGAAGTTCAATTGAATTGAGTGAATAGTACCAATAAATCAATCTCGGTTTCCGATGAGCAGAATTTCCCCCGAGGCTAAAATCTCCACCTAGCACACCTAGGACATGCCAAAGAACAAAGGGGAAGGCTTTACATACCTTGATTGCGCCTTATGCTCGCTTGGCTTCAATTCCAATTTCGTCCAGAATCTACAAATGGTCATGTTTACCAATTGTCAATTTCAAGCTTTTCAAGAATCTAAGCTTAATCACATAATTGCCTACCGAAATTTCGGCAGCATTTCCCCTATAAACTCGCCTATCCGAATTTCCAATTGCTCTCCGGTTGACACAGAAATACCAACAATAACATATGGACACTACCATATCTTCAATTCTTTTATTTCAACAAGAACAACAACATATCAAAACAGCCCCCAACTATAACATAACGATGCCCGAAATTCTAACGAACACTTGCAATACACCAAGCAGCCCGTATGCACTTCTTATACCTTATTCCATGCAATCTTTTCAGCAAATTTCTGAGAAATACAACAGCAGCCACACGACACCACATCATCTATTCATATGCAACTAAACCACATTATTATCTCTATAATCCTTACAACAACCCACAACAATTTTTAACTCCAACTCTAAACTTCAAATTCCTTCATTCTCATCACATAATCTATGATTACAACAACCAAAATATTAATTCAAATCAGTCCATCAATTTCAATTAAAACAACCCCTAATCCATAAATCTCAACAAAATAACAAACGAGTTTATAATGTTGTTTTCTCCGTTCTAATTCGTTAAAACTGTAAATAAACACTTTAATAACATAAAATGAATCTTATAAATACCTTAGAAGTAGCTCAAACACGAAAATTTCATTCCCCAAGACCAATATTTAGCTCAAATTGAAGGCAACTCAACGTACAATGCTTTTCTCTTCATGAGCTTCGGGATTCGGGGCTCGGATTTTGATCAAAATGACCTTCTTAGCCTTGAAGTTTTCTCTCTCTCTCTCTAATGTTCTTGGAAGATTTTATGTTAAATGAAAAGCCCTCAAATAATTTTTCCTTATATACTTGACGTTAATGGGCCTCATGGGCCGAAATGTGAATGTTTGGATCGGGTCACAATTTTCTGCCCCGCCAGCCCAACTTGCATCGTCCATATCTGCTTATCCAGATATCGTTTTGACGAGCGGTTTGTTGCGTTAGAAACTATACTCGATGAACTTCATTTTAGAAATTTGAAACACCTTAAAACTCCTCATATACTAGGAGATATGCCTCCAACAATATGGGCTAAAAATCTGGTCCGAGATATTTTCTGAAGTTGTTTGGATTCATTTCGTTCAGCTTCGTTTAACTTCTAATCCTCTTCCGACCCTCATGTAACCTCTTATACATACTTATACATACTCATATACGCTCATAACGCGATTTCAAATCCTTTAGGTTACGATGTCACCTCGGGATACTTAAGGCAACCATATATATATAACGATATTCTTACTAACTCGATTAACTTTCCTTGAACTTTCTTAACTCATTCTTTCTTGTCTTAATTAAAATAGCACGGACTCTTACGGGGTATAACATCCTTCCCCCCTTAGGAACATTCGTCCCCGAATGTCAAATTAGTCCTACATAAGTATACTGCTTCTGGTGATGTTATAACGAATCATTTGTAACTTGAACTCATCTATCATGCTGTGCATTTCTTTACTTAGCCTAATTCCATTCTCCACCTGACATCTGTTAATATTGATCTTCCAAATATAGTAGACACTATTTAGCTACCTCTGTAATCGACTGCAACTTACCATGTCCATCTACACTTGAAGCTTAGGTCGAGTTTTTCTTGATCGTCCTCTTTAAATTCACTGTCTTCTTGTAACTAGCTCGTTCTGACCATCTCACTTAAGTCATTTTGCAATTTCCCTTAATCCCACTTATAACACTTTAAGCATATTATCTCGTGTCGTTTCTCTATTTTTGACTCAACTCTTCTATTGCCTCTTTACTCAGATTTGCTCTTAGTTCTCCTATCATGCATCTTATTGCAAGCTTTACACGAGTATGTGTAGGTACTCAAATCAGCCCAGAAAATATCTTAGCGTTGTCTCACTAGTATTTATGCTTTACTTTACATTCTTCCTTCATACCTTCCAATAGTATCGGGGCCCAATTATGGCTTTTGCTCTCCGTACTAATGATGTCTCTGTAGTTTTGCCTTAAACCACCTTACACCTTTCTTTGACGTATCCAAAATATTGCAACCGCACTATTGTTATTGAATTCTTACCCTTTTTATATTTCTGGGAAAATTTGGGTAGAGGCTCTTCTGTACTTCTTACTATCCCAAAACCTGCACGCAGGAAATACCAACAATGGCTCACAGGGCCAACATATATACGTATATATATCATATCGTATCATAGCCACACAGGCCTAACAATTTCAAGTAAAAGTATAAAGACGTCGAGACTTACCTCACATGTCTAATTCAAACTGCACCTGTTACACTTTCCTGTTTACTTTCCTACCTACCTTATCTTTCATTCTTCAACCTTATTTTTCAATCATATCTCAATATTCTTACCTTATCCAACATGCCCCTTTCGCACCGTTGCTTACCTGTGTACAGTGTAGCTTCAAATATCATCGGCCACTTTGTTCTGTCGATACCGTTCTTCAGCTGAAATCAAGGGTTAGTAAAAAGGAAATTCCTTTCCTACAGCTGCCTCTATCGCACGATCCAGGATTCAAAGAAGATCAACAATCCCTAGATGCCCCGTAGTCTCTTGTTTATAGATGTGGCGCGCAACACACCATAAACAGGACTCTACCAGACACGACTTTGCAGACAACCCCTAGGACAGACCTGCTCTGATACCATTCTGTCACACCCCGACCTCGCTGGGGTGTGATGGGCACCCGACCCTTACTTAGGGCCGAGCGAACCCTCAAACTCTCGCTGCACATAAAATCACGTCAATTCTTTTTTTTTTCTTTAAAACAAATAATAAAGTACATAGCAAAACTTTTCTTTCAGAAATATTCTTTCTCGTGGCTTTCAAGCCGAACAAATTTGTGATCATACAAAATTCATTACGTACACAGACCGACAACCAATACCCACGACACTGTCTGCAAAGTCTCTAGTAAGATCCCAAAAGCATAACATACAGAATCTGACTCGGCAGCACTCCGGGAACAAATGGAGCTTGCCATCTGCACTGGAACATCTTCCATCTGTCCTCAACTCAACTGGGAGTACCTGCGCGGCATGAAATGCAGCCCCCGAAGAACAGGGGGTCAGTACGGAAATGTACCGAGTATGTAAAGCGGAAATATAACAATATAAGCAAAACCGAGCCAGAAGTATAGAACTAGAACAGGTAGTATCGGATCCGAGTCCGAAACGGAAATACAGAGTGTGTGGCCAGGACCACGATATATATCATAAGCACGGGGTGTAGCCGTCTGAATCGTGATATGAAACAGAGGTACAAAGCCTAACTGGCAGGATCATCGTGCGGATCGGGGCACAGAGTGCGACTGACATACCCGCAACCGAAGCTAGGGGTGTAGAACTATAGCCGACTGAAGCATAGTCCGGCTCAATCATGCAGAAGCAACACCAACAGAATCATTCTCCGAATCCGCTGTCCAGAAATGTAACAGGCAGAACCATGCATGCAGAATCATAAACTTACACAAGCATAGGTAGTATACATTTACCTCAGGTTTCGGCCCTTTAGTGAGGGGCGCACTGGGGTGTGCACGAATAACCAGGTCTCCACAGGGTCGCCTCTAGTGCACAAGTCATACCCAAGAGGTTCCAGCAGGCAAATACGACAGTTAGAATGTCAAAATGCTTTACTTTCTTTTGAAAAACATTTTTGTTTCACACATATAAAAGAATCAACGCACAATTTCCGCGGCCATAAGTCCAGCGGTTATAATCACACATACCGCGACCAAAAGTCCAGCGGTTACAATCACACATACCGCGGTCGAGGGTCCAGCGGTCACAATCACACATTTGACATACCGCGGTCAAGGGTCCAGCGGTCTATGTCAGGCACAATCACAAGTGCGGCAGACGCGGTCAAGGGTCCAGCAGTCAATGCCACACGTCCGGCATGACGCGGTCAAGGGTCCAGCTGTCAATGTCGGACACGCCGCGGTCGAGGGTCCAGCGGCCAATATTACATATGCGCATATTCACATAACCGGCCCGGGACTCGGTGAAACAGAAAACATCCATACAGGATACCAAATCACTACTTCCCAAACATAAATCACACGTGCCAGGATCATGCAGCACACAAGATTCAGGTATGCCAAAATCGTATATCAGAAAATACAGAAGATAAGTAGTTTATCAAAATTATCAGGGTAAGGTTTTCAAAACGTTTTAGATGTCAAAAACATTTTATAACGCTCATGAAGGTGGTCATAACACCTATCGTATAGTAAACAGCATAATAACCAGGAGTTACCTTCGAACTCCGGACAAGAGTACATTGGCTAAAGCCATACAACACATATCAGGGTTTCTGTCCCCGCAGTTGGTACAATAATAATTAAAATCCGTTTCAGGATAGATAAAATATCTCCCGTTTAGTAGTTGGGACAATAGCCATAAGTCCCTAGACTTGTCGCACCGAAGTGAGACAAACAAAACCATAGGAGGGGCGCCGGGGGTAACGGGCCCACCTCGGGTCAAGTCGGGGTGGCGGACATGAATCACGCCCATTAGACTCTACGGAGTCATCCAGGAAAGTTTCGGAGTGATTGGATTACATTTGTGAAAGTTATGGAGGTTTAACCACTTTTTTTCAACAAAAGCACCTTTTGAAGTTCAATTGAATTGAATGAATAGTACCAATAAATCAATCTCGGTTTCCGATGAGCAGAATTGCCCCCGAGGCTAAAATCTCCACCTAGCACACCTAGGACATGCCAAAGAACAAAGGGGAAGGCTTTACATACCTTGATTGCGCCTTATGCTCGCTTGGCTTCAATTCCAATTTCGTCCAGAATCTACAAATGGTCATGTTTACCAATTGTCAATTTCAAGCTTTTCAAGAATCTAAGCTTAATCACATAATTGCCTACCGAAATTTCGGCAGCATTTCCCCTATAAACTCGCCTATCCGAATTTCCAATTGCTCTCCTGTTGACACAGAAATACCAACAATAACATATGGACACAACCATATCTTCAATTCTTTTATTTCAACAAGAACAACAACATATCAAAACAGCCCCTAACTATAACATAACGATGCCCGAAATTCTAACGAACACTTGCAATACACCAAGCAGCCCGTATGCACTTCTTATACCTTATTCCATGCAATCTTTTCAGCAAATTTCTGAGAAATACAACAGCAGCCACACGACACCACATCATCTATTCATATGCAACTAAACCACATTATTATCTCTATAATCCTTACAACAACCCACAACAATTTTTAACTCCAACTCTAAACTTCAAATTCCTTCATTCTCATCACATAATCTATGATTACAACAACCAAAATATTAATTCAAATCAGTCCATCAATTTCAATTAAAACAGCCCCTAATCCATAAATCTCAACAAAACAACAAACGAGTTAATAATGTTGTTTTCTCCGTTCTAAGTCGTTAAAACTCTAAATAAACACTTTAATAACATAAAATGAATCTTATAAATACCTTAGAAGCAGCTAAAACACGAAAATTTCATTCCCCAAGACCAATATTTAGCTCAAATTGAAGGCAACTCAACGTACAATGCTTTTCTGTTCATGAGCTTCGGGATTCGGGGCTCGGATTTTGATCAAAATGACCTTCTTAGCCTTGACGTTTTCTCTCTCTCTCTCTCTCTAATGTTCTTGGAAGATTTTATGTTAAATGAAAAGCCCTCAAATAATTTTTCCTTATATACTTGATGTTAATGGGCCTCATGGGCCGAAATGTGAATGTTTGGATCGGGTCACAATTTTCTGCCCCGCCAGCCCAACTTGCATCGTCCATATCTGCTTATCCAGATATCGTTTTGACGAGCAGTTTGTTGCGTTAGAAACTATACTCGATGAACTTCGTTTTAGAAATTTGAAACACCTTAAAACTCCTCATATACTAGGAGATATGCCTCCAACAATATGGGCTAAAAATCTGGTCCGAGATATTTTCTGAAGTTGTTTGGATTCATTTCGTTCAGCTTCGTTTAACTTCTAATCCTCTTCCGACCCTCATGTAACCTCTTATACATACATATACATACTCATATACGCTCATAACGCGATTTCAAATCCTTTAGGTTACGATGTCACCTCGGGATACTTAAGGCAACCATATATATATAACGATATTCTTACTAACTCGATTAACTTTCCTTGAACTTTCTTAACTCATTCTTTCTTGTCTTAATTAAAATAGCACGGACTCTTACGGGGTATAACATCCTTCCCCCCTTAGGAACATTCGTCCCCGAATGTCAAATTAGTCCTACATAAGTATACTGCTTCTGGTGATGTTATAACGAATCATTTGTAACTTGAACTCATCTATCATGCTGTGCATTTCTTTACTTAGCCTAATTCCATTCTCCACCTGACATCTGTTAATATTGATCTTCCAAATATAGTAGACACTATTTAGCTACCTCTGTAATCGACTGCAACTTACCATGTCCATCTACACTTGAAGCTTAGGTCGAGTTTTTCTTGATCGTCCTCTTTAAATTCACTGTCTTCTTGTAACTAGCTCGTTCTGACCATCTCACTTAAGTCATTTTGCAATTTCCCTTAATCCCACTTATAACACTTTAAGCATATTATCTCGTGTCGTTTCTCTATTTTTGACTCAACTCTTCTATTGCCTCTTTACTCAGATTTGCTCTTAGTTCTCCTATCATGCATCTTATTGCAAGCTTTACACGAGTATGTGTAGGTACTCAAATCAGCCCAGAAAATATCTTAGCGTTGTCTCACTAGTATTTATGCTTTACTTTACATTCTTCCTTCATACCTTCCAATAGTATCGGGGCCCAATTATGGCTTTTGCTCTCCGTACTAATGATGTCTCTGTAGTTTTGCCTTAAACCACCTTACACCTTTCTTTGACGTATCCAAAATATTGCAACCGCACTATTGTTATTGAATTCTTACCCTTTTTATATTTCTGGGAAAATTTGGGTAGAGGTTCTTCTGTACTTCTTACTATCCCAAAACCTGCACGCAGGAAATACCAACAATCCCTCACAGGGCCAACATATATACGTATATATATCATATCGTATCATAGCCACACAGGCCTAACAATTTCAAGTAAAAGTATAAAGACGTCGAGACTTACCTCACATGTCTAATTCAAACTGCACCTGTTACACTTTCCTGTTTACTTTCCTACCTACCTTATCTTTCATTCTTCAACCTTATTTTTCAATCATATCTCAATATTCTTACCTTATCCAACATGCCCCTTTCGCACCGTTGCTTACCTGTGTACAGTGTAGCTTCAAATATCATCGGCCACTTTGTTCTGTCGATACCGTTCTTCAGCTGAAATCAAGGGTTAGTAAAAAGGAAATTCCTTTCCTACAGCTGCCTCTATCGCACGATCCAGGATTCAAAGAAGATCAACAATCCCTAGATGCCCCGTAGTCTCTTGTTTATAGTTGTGGCGCGCAACACACCATAAACAGGACTCTACCAGACATGACTTTGCAGACAACCCCTAGGACAGACCTGCTCTGATACCACTCTGTCACACCCCGACCTCGCTGGGGTGTGATGGGCACCCGACCCTTACTTAGGGCCGAGCGAACCCTCAGACCCTCGCTGCACATAAAATCACGTCAATTTTTTTTTTTTTTTAAAACAAATAATAAAGTACATAGCAAAACTTTTCTTTCAGAAATATTCTTTCTCGTGGCTTTCAAGCCGAACAAATTTGTGATCATACAAAATTCATTACGTACACAGACCGACAACCAATACCCACGACACTGTCTGCAAAGTCTCTAGTAAGATCCCAAAAGCATAACATACAGAATCTGACTCGGCAGCACTCCGGGAACAAATGGAGCTTGCCATCTGCACTGGAACATCTTCCATCTGTCCTCAACTCAACTGGGAGTACCTGCGCGGCATGAAATGCAGCCCCCGAAGAACAGGGGGTCAGTACGGAAATGTACCGAGTATGTAAAGCGGAAATATAACAATATAAGCAAAACCGAGCCAGAAGTATAGAACTAGAACAGGTAGTATCGGATCCGAGTCCGAAACGGAAATACAGAGTGTGTGGCCAGGACCACGATATATATCATAAGCACGGGGTGTAGCCGTCTGAATCGTGATATGAAACAGAGGTACAAAGCCTAACTGGCAGGATCATCGTGCGGATCGGGGCACAGAGTGCGACTGACATACCCGCAACCGAATCTAGGGGTGTAGAACTATAGCCGACTAAAGCATAGTCCGGCTCATTCATGCAGAAGCAACACCAACAGAATCATTCTCCGAATCCGCTGTCCAGAAATGTAACAGGCAGAACCATGCATGCAGAATCATAAACTTACACAAGCACAGGTAGTATACATTTACCTCAGGTTTCGGCCCTTTAGTGAGGGGCGCAATGGACAGTGCACTGGGGTGTGCACGAATAACCAGGTCGCCACAGGGTCGCCTTTAGTGCACAAGTCATACCCAAGAGGTTCCAGCAGGCAAATACGACAGTTAGAATGTCAAAATGCTTTACTTTCTTTTAAAAAACATTTTTGTTTCACACATATAAAAGAATCAACGCACAATTTCCGCGGCCATAAGTCCAGCAGTTATAATCACACATACCGCGACCAAAAGTCCAGCGGTTACAATCACACATACCGCGGTCGAGGGTCCATCGGTCACAATCTCACATTTGACATACCGCGGTCAAGGGTCCAGCGGTCTATGTCAGGCACAATCACAAGTGCGGGAGACACGGTCAAGGGTCCAACAGTCAATGCCACACGTCCGGCATGACGCGGTCAAGGGTCCAGCTGTCAATGTCGGACACGCCGCGGTCGAGGGTCCAGCAGCCAATATTACATAGGCGCATATTCACATAACCGGCCCGGGACTCGGTGAAACAGAAAACATCCATACAGGATACCAAATCACTACTTCCCAAACATAAATCACACGTGCCAGGATCATGCATCACATAAGATTCAGGTATGCCAAAATCGTATATCAGAAAATACAGAAGATAAGTAGTTTATCCAAATTATCAGGGTAAGGCTTTCAAAACGGTTTAGATGTCAAAAACATTTTATAACGCTCATGAAGGTGGTCATAACACCTATCGTATAGTAAACAGCATAATAACCAGGAGTTACCTTCGAACTCCGGACAAGAGTACATTGGCTAAAGCCATACAGCACATATCAGGGTTTCTGTCCCCGCAGTTGGTTCAATAATAATTAAAATCCGTTTCAGGATAGATAAAATATCTCCCGTTTAGTAGTCGGGACAATAGCCATAAGTCCCTAGACTTGTCGCACCGAAATGAGACAAACAAAACCATAGGAGGGGCGCCGGGGGTAACGGGCCCACCTCGGGTCAAGTCGGGGTGGCGGACATGAATCACGCCCATTAGACTCTACGGAGTCATCCAGGAGAGTTTCGGAGTGATTGGATTACATTTGTGAAAGTTATGGAGGTTTAACCACTTTTTTTCAACAAAAGCACCTTTTGAAGTTCAATTGAATTGAATGAATAGTACCAATAAATCAATCTCGGTTTCCGATGAGCAGAATTGCCCCCGAGGCTAAAATCTCCACCTAGCACACCTAGGACATGCCAAAGAACAAAGGGGAAGGCTTTACATACCTCGATTGCGCCTTATGCTCGCTTGGCTTCAATTCCAATTTCGTCCAGAATCTACAAATGGTCATGTTTACCAATTGTCAATTTCAAGCTTTTCAAGAATCTAAGCTTAATCACATAATTGCCTACCGAAATTTCGGCAGCATTTCCCCTATAAACTCGCCTATCCGAATTTCCAAGTGCTCTCCTGTTGACACAGAAATACCAACAATAACATATGGACATAACCATATCTTCAATTCTTTTATTTCAACAAGAACAACAACATATCAAAACAGCCCCCAACTATAACATAACGATGCCCGAAATTCTAACGAACACTTGCAATACACCAAGCAGCCCGTATGCACTTCTTATACCTTATTCCATGCAATCTTTTCAGCAAATTTCTGAGAAATACAACAGCAGCCACACGACACCACATCATCTATTCATATGCAACTAAACCACATTATTATCTCTATAATCCTTACAACAACCCACAACAATTTTTAACTCCAACTCTAACCTTCAAATTCCTTCATTCTCATCACATAATATATGATTACAACAACCAAAATATTAATTCAAATCAGTCCATCAATTTCAATTAAAACAGCCCCTAATCCATAAATCTCAACAAAACAACAAACGAGTTTATAATGTTGTTTTCTCCGTTCTAATTCGTTAAAACTCTAAATAAACACTTTAATAACATAAAATGAATCTTATAAATACCTTAGATGCAGCTCAAACACGAAAATTTCATTCCCCAAGACCAATATTTAGCTCAAATTGAAGGCAACTCAACGTACAATGCTTTTCTCTTCATGAGCTTCGGGATTCGGGGCTCGGATTTTGATCAAAATGACCTTCTTAGCCTTGAAGTTTTCTCTCTCTCTCTCTCTCTAATGTTCTTGGAAGATTTTATGTTAAATGAAAAGCCCTCAAATATTTTTTCCTTATATACTTGACGTTAATGGGCCTCATGGGCCGAAATGTGAATGTTTGGATCGGGTCACAATTTTCTGCCCCGCCAGCCCAACTTGCATCGTCCATATCTGCTTATCCAGATATCGTTTTGACGAGCGGTTTGTTGCGTTAGAAACTATACTCGATGAAATTCATTTTAGAATTTTGAAAAACCTTAAAACTCCTCATATACTAGGAGATATTCCTCCAACAATATGGGCTAAAAATCTGGTCCGAGATATTTTCTGAAGTTGTTTGGATTCATTTCGTTCAGCTTCGTTTAACTTCTAATCCTCTTCCGACCCTCATGTAACCTCTTATACATACATATACATACTCATATACGCTCATAACGCGATTCAAATCCTTTAGGTTACGATGTCACCTCGGGATACTTAAGGCAACCATATATATATAACGATATTCTTACTAACTCGATTAACTTTCCTTGAACTTTCTTAACTCATTCTTTCTTGTCTTAATTAAAATAGCACGGACTCTTACGGGGTATAACAACTTCTCTCTAAAACTTCTCTCTACATTTATTATATGAGTTTTCAAGGATTATAAGCCATCAATAACATTAAGACAAGTGAATCAAGGATAAGGGAATCATCAAGGATCATCCAAGTCAAGAAATCCAAATGGAGAAAAACTAGGGTTTTGCTCAAAGAAGAGTATTATCAACCAAAGCTTGTTCCTACAACTTCTAAGGTAAGATTCATGATTTTTACAAGATGTTTAAGGTATTGGAGAATTAAAATACATGGATTGTAGAAAATGTGGTCAACTAGGTCATGAATGATGAATAGTGACATTTTGAGAAATAGTTTGAATTGAGTTATGAATGTTGTTGTGTTGTGATATGAATGTGTTATAAATGGTATTAAGATCATGAACTAAACATTTTAGACGAACGGACGAAGATGGGTGTTATGACCATGAATGTGGGTGAATTAGAGGCAAATTGAGGAATCTAGATAATGTGGATAATGTGAATGACTAATGGCCATTGTTATGATATTAATGAAGGTATAAATGCTAGCATTGGAAGGGAACGTGCCAGTGTAGAGTAGTTCGACGGAAAGGTATGTAAGGCTAACCCTTCTTTCATAAGGCATGGTTCTTGGCCAAATTCCTAATTCCTCTATATGAGTATGTTGTCTTCACATAGTTGACATTCCGAGCTCATAAGCTCATGACCGTTGATATGTACTATGATTATACTATGTTCCTCGTATGACGAGTAAGTCTATAATGTAAATATATCGATAATGATGATGATAGTAATGATGATGAGAGTAAGATGAGACTAGAGATGCTTACGAGCTATGATATATGTATATGTATGCCTATGAAGGGCTATGATAAGACCCCGAGCTTATGATGCCGGGTAAGACTATATGTATATGACTATGTATAGAGTATGTATACGATTACGAAACGCGCGCACACCTCTGCAGAAGGTACGGATAACCCTGTTGCCTTGGTAGGGCCAGGTATGCATGATCTTGAGCCTTGGTTGGCCAAGTATATATATAAAACACTGATCCTATAAGGTCGGGTATGCTATGTAAATGCTATGTATATGAAATGACTATGTATATAATATGAATATGAATGTGATAAGACTATGTATAAGAATACGAATAAGGACATGTATACGAATATGAGCACAAGTATGGTACGAGTATTATTATGGGATACGAACGACAATGTATGCAAGTAAGCGACATGATGATGATGATATTACTGTCTCCCCTCCTATGCTATTTCATATGATATCTATTATGCTTCTATATTGATGTTGATCATGCTTTACATACTCAGTACATTCTTCATACTGACGTCCTTTTATTTGTGGACGCTGCGTCATGCCCGCAGGTGCACAGGGAGACAGACTTGATCCATAGCTGCTTATTCAGAGATTGCATAGCAGAGCTCCATTTCTTTCGGAGCCGTAGCTTTTGGGTACTTATTCTTCTGTGAATATAATTATGGGCATAGCGGGGTCCTGTCCCGCTCATACGATATGTCATACTCTTAGAGGCTCGTAGTCATGTGTATATGGGTAGAGATGTTCGGCCATGTCGGCCCATGTTTTGTATATCTTTTGTTGGCCTCGTCGGCCTTGAACTTGTGATGTGGCATAGATGCCTATGATATGTTAAATGATGATGGTCGTTTAATGGGATCAATATGATTAGCGATAAGAAAAGCACAAATTGACTTATGGTTCACCTAGATGTTATGTTATGTACGATAAGTTGGTGCCCGGGTGGGGTAGCACCGGGTACTCGTCGCGGCCCCCTAGCCGGGTCGTGACACTTGGTTATGGGTGTGTTGGGCGCCACACTTATAAACAAGAAGCTGCGGACATTTTAGGAATAAATGACCTTCTTTTCTTGATAAGAATCGTGTGATAGAGATATGATGTGAGAAATTATTGTTCCTTAATCGTGTGTTGTGTATTTCAGAAATGCCTAGAAAGAGAAAAGCTACAGCTGCCCAAAGGGCAAGACGGTGGCAGAAAAGCTGGCTGAAAAAGCACCGCCACCGGTAGTAGATGAAAGTGAGTCCCAGAGTGCGGCTTAATCCCAGTCCTCCCGTTCAGTGCCTATATTAGAGGAGCGTGAGGGAGCCTCAGCCCCAGCTCCGGCACCTCCAGCTCCTCCACCGGATGCTTCGGGCCAAGATGTGAAAGGGGCCATTAATTTGCTGACTCAATTGGTTGCGGCCCAGACTTAGAGGCAAAGTTCAGGGCAAGGTGATAGGGCTGTCAGTGCAAGGGCCCGTGACTTCATTACTTTAAACCCTCCAGAATTCTTTGGGTCAAAGCCGGAAGAGGACCCTCATGATTTCATTGATGGTATGTTGAGGACGCTTCGATTGATACATGCTTCGGACACCGAATCGGTGGAGTTAGCGTCATATAGATTGAGAGATGTCTCGATCCAGTGGTATACGGTTTGGATGGCTTCTCGGGGAGCCAATGCACCTCCCCCGGTATGGCAAGAGTTCGTTGATGCTTTTCTCCGACACTATATGCCTCCGGAAGTTCGGCGAGCTAGAGCCGATAAGTTCTTAAATTTGAGGCAAGGTAGTATGAGTGCTCTAGAGTACAATCTCCGCTTCAATTCCTTGGCTAGGTATGCTTCGGCCATGGTAGAGATTGTGTAGTTGTGATATGTGACCGTCGTACTATAGTTGACTTGCATGAACTAAAGATGGTAGATTTTGATGTCATTATGGGCATGGATTGGCTGGCTTCTTCTTATGCCAATGTTGATTGTAGAATGAAGATAGTTCGTTTCCAGTTTCCGGATAACCAATTTTAGAATGGAAAGGGAATACGGCTTGACCAAAAGGTAGGTTTATTTCCTATCTAAAGGCAAGGAAGATGGTCACAAAGGGATGTATTTATCACCTAGTGCGAGTTCAAGATATGGAAGCTGAATCGCCAACCCTTCAGTCAGTTTCCGTAGTAAATGAATTTCCGGATGTGTTCCCGGAAGAGCTTCCAGGCTTTCCTCCCGAGCGGGAGATTGACTTTGCTATTGATGTGTTGCCAGACACTAAGCCTATATCTATTCCTCCTTATAGAATGGCACCTGCAGAATTGAAGGAGTTGAAGGAAAAATTGAAAGATTTGCTTGATAAAGGCTTTATTAGGCCTAGTTCATCCCCGTGGGGAGCGCTCGTATTGTTCGTTCGAAAGAAAGACGGCTCCTTGAGAATGTGTATTGATTATCGGCAATTGAATAAGGTGACGATTAAGAATAAATATCCTCTTCCGAGGATTGATGATTTATTTGATCAATTGCAAGGCGCCAAATGGTTTTCAAAGATTGATTTGAGGTCCAGGTATCACCAAGTGAGAGTTAGGGATAAAGATACTCCTAAGACAGCCTTCAGAACAAGATATGGTCATTTCGAGTTCCAGGTGATGTCATTTGGGCTAACTAATGCACCGGCAGTATTTATGGACTTGATGAACAATGTGTTTAGGCCCTTCCTGAATTTATTTGTGATCGTATTTATTGATAATATCTTGGTGTATTCTAGATCCGAGGCAGAACATACGGATCATTTGCGTATTGTCCTTGGAGTTCGTCGAACTCGAGAGTTGTTTGCAAAGTTTTCCAAATGCGAGTTTTGGTTGAACTCAGTTGCATTTTTGGGGCATATGGTTGCAGCCGATGGTATTCGAGTGGATAGTCAAAAGATTGAGGTCGTGAAGACCTAGCCAAGGCCCACAACTCTTACGGAGGTTCGTAGCTTTCTGGGCTTAGCAGGTTATTACAGGAGGTTTGTTGAAGTTTTCTCTTCTATTTTTGCACCGCTCACAAAGTTGACCCAGAAATCAGCTAAGTTTCAATGGACAGATGCTTGCGAACGTAGTTTCCAAGAGTTGAAGGATAAATTGACTTCTGCCCCAGTCTTGACACTCCCAGAGGGATTGGAAGGATATGTTGTTTATTGTGATGCTTCAGGTGTTGTGTTATATCCCGTATTTTTGAACCTCGGAGTATCTGCTGGGGTGGGGCCCACACACCGAGATTTTTTTTTTTTTTTGGAACATCTGAAAATTCATATGAATCACATATGCAAAGTTAAACACAACTCATGAAGTACCCTTGGTCCAAATCAAAGTGGAAGCCCTCCAAACGAATATTTTTAAGAAAACGTTTTCGGGTGACCTGACTTTGAGGGGCAAAAACGGTATTATAAGTTTAGAATTTGGAAAAATACCAAGAGATAGAAGTTATATATAATTGAATTAGCTTTCCAACCATAGATCGTGGGTTCCTAGGTGACGTCGGTACAAGGAGATATGAACGTTTTAAGGTCGAAGGTCAGTGGGTTATGCCCAATTCGGGACCAAGCGGGTTGGCCCAAGAAAAATGAAAAAAAAAATCAAGCCCAAAAGAGAAGGGGTGGCCGGCCATCATAGGCCCAAGACCACCAAATTAATGAATATTTTCCATGTGCCAATTAATTATAAGTAGCCTTTATCCTTTAGAAGGTTCATGAAATTAACAAGGAGAAAAACAAGACAAACAAGAACAAAAACTAAGGGCCATTTCGGCCAAGACCCATGGAAATTAGGTACCTTAAATTTTGTTCCAAAAATTATTTTCTTGTAGTATTCCTACCAATTCAAGTACCCTCTACAACGTGGTATAATTATTTCAGAAGATGGTTCATCCGTTTCATCGTTTCCGCACTTTGGTTAAGTGAAGAAGATTGGAGGAAAAGGTAAGAATTCATTCCATGTTATTATGTTATGAAGGTTTGTTTGTGTTGTAGTATGTAGAAATGAGTAGAAAGTATGGAAATATGGAAGTTTACAAAGTAGGTATATAAGTTGGCATGTAGCCATGTGTGTATAAATGTTGTATACCTATGGTGAGTTGAATTTATGTTGTATTCTAGTTGTGAGTATGATGGAATTCATATTGAGAATGAAAGTTGAATGAATTTGGTTGAAGTTGGAAATGTATGTGTTGGCCGAGTGGTGTATTGAAATTGAAATGGAAATGAATTAATGTTGTTTAATATGTTAGTTGTGTTGTTGTGATCTTTACAATGTAAATGAAGGTGAAATGATGTAAGTTTGCATTGAAATGGAATGTAGAAGCTTATGCCATTTTAGTATAATTTTATGAAATTATGGAAATGAAGTTGTTAAGGTGTAAATTATGATGATTGTTGATGAACTTGGAAGATGGAAACATGTTATGAAAATGTTCGTTAAAGATTAGAAGTTTTGGAGGAATTATGACTTTGGTGGAAAGTTTGTATATTTGGTATATCTTGTGAATATTTTGTAGAAATGATATGAAATGCTTCCGAATTTTATTGTAATGATCTTGATTAGTAATGAATACGAGAATGTTGATATTGATTTGAGAATATGAAGTGGGAATGACGTTTATGACATTATGTCGGATAGAAGGCTAGTTGTGCCATATTGTGTGTTTTGTAGTTGTTGTTGTTGTTGTTAGTGTTGTTGTTGGGTTGTTGATGATTATTTTGGCCGAGTTGAATTCTCGGGGGTGCTATATGTATAGGGGAAATGCTGCCCAAATTTCTGTAGAAAAGTGTTGATTTGAGATTTAAGCCTAAAGCCTTATGGTTAACATTTGGTAAATGTGACCATTTGCAGATTTTGGACGAAACGAGAAGTGAACCTGGGAAGGCGTAAAGTGCGTAAAAGGTATGTAAAGCTATCTCGATTCTTCTTTTGGCATGTCCTAGGTGTACTAGGATTGGATTTGCACCTCGGAAGACATTCTGTCCATCTGAATCCACATTTGAAAATACTCTTTTTTCGTTCAATAGAATTGAACCCCTTAAGTATGCTTTATTGAAAAATTATGCAAACTTCTCCAAACTGCCTAGAAAGTTATGGAATATCCCTAAGACCGCTGTAGGTGACCTCATAAGCTTAATATACGTAATTTGAGCCCGCCGCTTTGTTTTTCCCGAGGTGGGCCCACTATTTCCGATTTTACCCTTATGGTAATTTGTAACTTGATTTTAAGCGATTTTTAAGGAAACGTCTTAACTACTTTTCCAACTACTAATGATACTTATTCTGAATACTATATTGAGTCTCTGTAAAGGTATGATATTACATATTACATTTAGTTTCCCACTATTCCCGCTTTGCTCTATTATTATACTATTGCTTTATTTTCGAACAATATAAAATGAAATGTTTTAACTATCCTTCTAACTTCTGAAGGAAAATTATTTTAATGATTCCCTCGAGTCTGGTAAACCATTTTGGGAATATGAAAACGATCCCAGAGGAATTATTTTCCGTAACTCATTATGACATACGACATACACTTACTATGATTCTGTCCGATCTCATTGATTTGATTTGTCCTTCGATATGCCTCATTGAGTCTCTGGAAACCTATGATATTTTTATTGCATTTAGTTTCTCCCTACTCCAGTCGTGGATGCCTCAATGTTTCCCACACTGAGCCCGGGCCAGGATATGTTGTCAAGCGTAATCCTCTGCATTGTTCGCCGTGCCTCGATGTGAGGGGGCAGGTATACATGTACATGGGTTTGTGGAGTATGTTGTGCCATGTACACACTCTGATATGATATGATATGATCTGATATGGCCATCTGATATGCTATGTTATGTTACGGGGTTATCCCCTACTCTGTTCCTTATGTATGGTGGCACCTGCGTCGGAGGGGTGACCACGTTCTGTTTGCCGAGTCCCTTGGCAGGGGCCGGATATGATATGGTATATGTTTCTGCACATACTCCTCATGTTTTGAAAATACGCATTTGATACTTCGGACGTCACACTCACTTCTCTGTAAGTTCTGTTTCGGTTATGATCCTGTTCCGTAATGGGACCAGGTACGACATATGTTTTCAACAAATACTATTTATGCTTTATGATCAGCATTTTGCTAGTCTGGATATTCTGTCCATTTTCTGTACCTTCTGCTTTGATTATGACTTTGTTACTACGTTCTGTGCTTTACATACTCAGTACATATTTCGTACTGACCCCCTTTCTTCGGGGGCTGCGTTTTCATGCCGCGCAGGTACCGAAGACAGATTTGCTGACCGCCTGCCTAGGACATCTATTCTGCTATATTGGGAGCGCTCTTTTGTTCAGAGCCTGTATATTGGTACAGTCTGCCGCTATTATGTATATGTATGCTATTCAGGGGTATGACGGGGCCCTGTCCCGTCTTATGATTCTGTTATGATCTGTAGTGGTCTGTAGACATACTTGTGTGGGTTATGTATATGTTCGGGTATGATACGATCTGTGCCAGCCTCATCGGCCTCCATGTACTGTGTCGGTTCTTTTATGCTAATTACTAACGTCAAGTGACTTTTATATTTGAAATATTCTGTCATTTTGCTAATTTGGGTTATCGGGTTCGTCTAGGTGTCCAGCACGGACACTAGTCGCGGCCTACGGAGTTGGGTCGTGACAAAAGTGGTATCAGAGCGGTTCGTCCTCGGAGTGTCTACAGACCGTGTCTAGTAGAGTCTTGTTTATCGGTGTGTTGTGCACCACATCTATAAACAGGAGGCTACAGGACATTTAGGGTGTTACCTTTCTTTGATTCTTAGATCGTGCGATAGAGCCAGCTGTAGAAAATGAATTCCTTTCTTTACTAACCCTTGATTGCAGCTGGGGAACGGTATCGACGTATGACAACGACTGATGATATTGGAAGCTACACAGTACACAGGTAAGCAATGGTATGAAAGACGTATGCTGGGTAAGGTATTGAAGTACGATTGAAACATAAAGTTTAAAATCGTAAGGGAAAGTAAACAGGAAAGTGTAACAGGTGCAGTTTGAGTTGGGCATGTGAGGTAAGCCTCGGCATCTTCGTACTTTTATTTGAAATTGTTAACCCCGTGTGGCTATGATGCGATATGATATGATATGTATATACGTATATGTGTTGGCCCTGTGAGGCATGGTTGGTATTTCCTGTGTATAGGTTTTGGGATAGTAAGAAATACAGAGGAACCTCTGCCCAAATTTTTCCAGAAATATAAACAGGAAAATAAGATATAAATTCTTAATATGTCTTGAAAGTCGATACCGATAGGGTAAATCTCTTATGTTGGGTTAAAAGTTTAAGACATACCCTCCATGTCATTCGTAAGAAGCGTTATCCTCATATGGAAAATTTTATCTCGAGAAAGCATATACGAGTAGCGAATTCACAATTTATTTGGAGGGACCAGAAATATGTTCTAACCCCATTTTGTTTTAGCATAGCCCATGTGAAGGGAAAAATATGCGGAAGGGCAAAAATGTCCGACGAGCAAGTTTCCTCTAATTGGAAGAATACAAAACGTATGACAAGCAGTCGGGAATTGAGTGGTTCGCTCACGACTCAAATATATATATAAAAAAATGGAGGTAATTATGTGAATTAAGTACTAAAAGATTCCGCGAAGTTCGTCGGATTCTAGCTTTCTTTTGCTGGTGGTCGGAAGTTACCCTACTACACATTTTATCAGTTTTCCTCGACTGGTGGGAGGTGGAATTTGTGGAATAAAAACTCAAACTCGTGGGCTGTTTAGGAACATATATATACATGAAGGTAAATATTGAGGGTTTACAGGGGGCGACACGGTAACCATATAGTCAGAAAAGTAAAAGAATTCTTGCTAGGTCAGGGCGGGACCCGCTACGAGAACGCTTTGAAAAGGCTGTTAAGACCCGATTTGTCTTAAATTACGTGACAAAGGCTGTGCGGGGCAATCAGTGTGATTATACCGGTCTTAACGTGCCTAAATTCATTAAAGTTGTAAGGTTAAGCGTGCTAGGGCCAGAGCAATTCTGGGATGGGTGACCCCCTGGGAAATGTACAAAATTTTCGCAAAACTAGATATGAGAGACGAATAGGAAATTCTGGGTAACCGAAAGGGAATTAGGATATGTGGAATGACTAGAAACTTTATAGGGGTCACACGAGCTGGGACGGATTGGATTGCTAAAAAGAAAAGAAAAAGCAGCGCAGCTCTGAAATTAGAGTAAATTTGAATAAATGATTGGAGATGTATTGTAAAAGAAATGGCATTGATATATATACGTATGTGTAGGCCCCCCATTTATGATGATGTCGATCGATTGGTGAACCCTAATAGCCAGTGTTGTCATATACGAAAAACATTAGCTGGATAGAATTTACGAGAAAAGGGGAAAGGTGTGGTACCAATGTTACGAAATAGATTGATACTTATTTTGCTACCGGTTGAGATTGGAAGATCCAAATGTCAGGAGAAGTGAACCGCGAGAAACGTAATTAAGCGGAGCCTCTGAAAGAGTCGACGGGCAAAGCACGAAATAATTGCGAAAGCAAACAAAAACTGGAATAGTGCATGGCAAAGAAAAACTTATGGCATGAAATGATGAATCATGTGAATATCAAATAATCCGATTATCGAGAAAACAGAACGATAGATAAGGAATGGGTATGAAGGAAGAATGTGATTATCAAGAGATAAACTGCTATATTAATTATATTACTTGAGTGCCAGCTATCGGATAAGATTGTGTACTATATAATTGTGATTCTGTTAAGGTCTCGAACGGAGAAAATCAAGTTGTTGGTTAGAAAGAAAAGATATGGCGGCATTACTTACATGGGGTCCGCGTTGATATTTATACGGACCCTAAGAGCCTCCAGTATATATATATATTTTACTAAAAAGGAGCTGAATTCGCGGCAGAGAAGACGGTTTGAATTATTGAAAGATTATGATGTTAATATTTCGTACCACCCTAGAAAAGCTAACGTTGTGGCAGACACACTTAGTCGTGAATCTATGGATGGCTTGACCGGCGTACATTCAGAAACAAAGAATTGGTTTGTAAAACTCATCAGTCAGCTAGCCTTGGAGTCCGTTTGGTTGATTTAGAAAATATTGAAATTTTTGTCCGAGAAGTTGCTGAATCATCGATTATGGAAGAGGTAAAACAGCGTCAGTTCGAGGATTCTATTCTGGTATGGTACAGAGATACGACCTTTGACAAGGAAAAGACCCAGTTCGAGGTTTTACCTGATGGGTATTGTTATACAGAGGCAGATTATGTGTGCCCGACGTTGTAGGGCTATAACGGCCAATTATGGGCGAAGCGCATAATGTTAGGTATTTTGTTCATCCTGAATCCACTAAAATGTACCATGACCTCAGAAGTCTATACTGGTCGGATGGCATGAAACGGGGCATCGCAGATCTCGTTGACCAGTGCCCAAATTGTCAGCAAGTCAAAATTGAGCATCAGAAACTGGGTGGACTGTTTCAGGCAATGGATATTCCGACTTGGAAGTGGGAGATAATTAATATGGATTTCAGTACAGGTTTGCCTCGCACCCCACGGAAGTATGATTTCCATATGGGTTACTATGGATAGGCTGACAAAATCATCCCCTTTTCTCCCTGTCAGAACCACTTATTCAACTGAGGATTATGTCAGACTATATATTAAAGAAATAGTGAGACTTCACGGAGTTCCTATATCTATTATCACTGACAGAGGTGCCCAGTTTACGACTAATTTCTGGAGATCTTTTCAGGAAGGATTAGGGACTCAGGTGAGTCTGAGCACAGCATTTCATCCTCCGAGCGACGGACAGGCCGAGCGCACTATACAGATGCTAGAAGATATATTACGGGCCTGTGTTATTGATTTCAGAGGTAGCTGGGATGATCATCTGCCGTTGATCGAGTTTGCTTATAATAACCACTACCATTCTAGCTCAATACGAGGCTTTGTATGGCAGGAAATGCAGGTCACCCATCGGCTGGTTTGATATTGGCGAAACAGAATTAATAGGCCCAGATATGATCCAACAGGCAGTTGATAAGGTGAAACTTATCCGAGGGAGATTATTAGCAGCCCAGAGTCGACAGAAATTGTATGCTAATAAGCGACGTCGACCCTTGTAATTCTAGCTTAGTGATTGGGTATTTTTGAAAGTATCGACTATGAAAGGAGTAATGCGATTCGGCAAAAAGGGTAAGCTCGGTCCGCGATATATCGGACCTTATCAGATTTTTCGGAAAACTAGGAACGTCGCCTATGAATTAGATCTGCCATCTGATCTGGAAACGATATATCCGGCATTTCGTGTATCTATGCTCCGCAAGTGTGTCGGTAATCCTCCTAGAATATTTCCAGCAAAGGATATTCAAGTGACGGAAGAATTGTTTGATGAAGAACAATCTGTAATTATTCTGGATCGCCAGGTGCAGAGATTACGCACTAAAGATATACCCCCTGTTAATGTCTTATGGTAAAACAATAATGGAGAAGCAATGACCTTGGAAGTAGAGGACGGAATGAAAAAGAAGTGTCCTCACTTGTTTCTTATGCTCACCGGTAACCTAAATTCCTTACGTGATTATATTCAAAGACGAATGTGTATCAATTATTCTACTCATAAGAAGGAACTCCCCCGAAGTACTTACAGACCCTATAAGACTAATCTAACATTCGAGGACGAATGTTCTAAAGGGGGGGAGGATGTTATATCCCGTATTTTTTAACCTCGGAGTATCTGCTGGGGTGGGGCCCACACACAGAGATTTTTTTTTATTTTTTTTTGGAACATCTGAAAATTCATATGAATCACATATGCAAAGTTAAACACAACTCATGAAGTACCCTTGGTCCAAATCAAAGTGGAAGCCCTCCAAACGAATATTTTTAAGAAAACGTTTTCGGGTGACCTGACTTTGAGGGGCAAAAACGGTATTATAGGTTTGGACTTTGGAAAAATACCAAGAGATAGAAGTTATAGATAATTGAATTAGCTTTCCAACCATAGGTCGTGGGTTCCTAGGTGACGTCGGTACAAGGAGATATGAATGTTTTAAGGTCGAACGGTCAGTGGGCTATGCCCAATTCGGGACCAACCGGGTTGGCCCAAGAAAAATGAAAAAGAAAAATCAAGCCCAAAATAGAAGGGGTGGCCGGCCATCATAGGCCCAAGACCACCAAATTAATGAATATTTTCCATGTGCCAATTAATTATAAGTAGCCTTTATCCTTTAGAAGGTTCATGAAATTAACAAGGAGAAAAACAAGACAAACAAGAACAAAAACTAAGGGCCATTTCGGCCAAAACCCATGGAAATTAGGTACCTTAAATTTTGTTCCAAAAATTATTTTCTTGTAGTATTCCTACCAATTCAAGTACCCTCTACAACGTGGTATAATTATTTCGGAAGATGGTTCATCCGTTTCATCGTTTCCGCACTTTGGTTAAGTGAAGAAGATTGGAGAAAAAGGTAAGAATTCATTCCATGTTATTATGTTATGAAGGTTTGTTTGTGTTGTAGTATGTAGAAATGAGTAGAAAGTATGGAAATATGGAAGTTTACAAAGTAGGTATATAAGTTGGCATGTAGCCATGTGTGTATAAATGTTGTATACCTATGGTGAGTTGAATTTATGTTGTATTCTAGTTGTGAGTATGATGGAATTCATATTGAGAATGAAAGTTGAATGAATTTGGTTGAAGTTGGAAATGTATGTGTTGGCCGAGTGGTGTATTGAAATTGAAATGGAAATGAATTAATGTTGTTTAATATGTTAGTTGTGTTGTTGTGATCTTTACAATGTAAATGAAGGTGAAATGATGTAAGTTTGCATTGAAATGGAATGTAGAAGCTTATGCCATTTTAGTATGATTTTATGAAATTATGGAAATGAAGTTGTTAAGGTGTAAATTATGATGATTGTTGATGAACTTGGAAGATGGAAACATGTTATGAAAATGTTTGTTAAAGATTAGAAGTTTTGGAGGAATTATGACTTTGGTGGAAAGTTTGTATATTTGGTATATCTTGTGAATATTTTGTAGAAATGATATGAAATGCTTCCGAATTTTATTGTAATGATCTTGATTAGTAATGAATACGAGAATGTTGATATTGATTTGAGAATATGAAGTGGGAATGACGTTTATGACATTATGTCGGATAGAAGGCTAGTTGTGCCATATTGTGTGTTTTGTAGTTGTTGTTGTTGTTGTTAGTGTTGTTGTTGGGTTGTTGATGATTATTTTGGCCGAGTTGAATTCTCGGGGGTGCTATATGTATAGGGGAAATGCTGCCCAAATTTCTGTAGAAAAGTGTTGATTTGAGATTTAAGCCTAAAGCCTTATGGTTAACATTTGGTAAATGTGACCATTTGCAGATTTTGGACGAAACGAGAAGTGAACCTGGGAAGGCGTAAAGTGCGTAAAAGGTATGTAAAGCTATCTCGATTCTTCTTTTGGCATGTCCTAGGTGTACTAGGATTGGATTTGCACCTCGGAAGACATTCTGTCCATCTGAATCCACATTTGAAAATACTCTTTTTTCGTTCAATAGAATTGAACCCCTTAAGTATGCTTTATTGAAAAATTATGCAAACTTCTCCAAACTGCCTAGAAAGTTATGGAATATCCCTAAGACCGCTGTAGGTGACCTCATAAGCTTAATATACGTAATTTGAGCCCGCCGCTTTGTTTTTCCCGAGGTGGGCCCACTATTTCCGATTTTACCCTTATGGTAATTTGTAACTTGATTTCAAGCGATTTTTAAGGAAACGTCTTAACTACTTTTCCAACTACTAATGATACTTATTCTGAATACTATATTGAGTCTCTGTAAAGGTATGATATTACATATTACATTTAGTTTCCCACTATTCCCGCTTTGCTCTATTATTATACTATTGCTTTATTTTCGAACAATATAAAATGAAATGTTTTAACTATCCTTCTAACTTCTGAAGGAAAATTATTTTAATGATTCCCTCGAGTCTGGTAAACCATTTTGGGAATATGAAAACGATCCCAGAGGAATTATTTTCCGTAACTCATTATGACATACGACATACACTTACTATGATTCTGTCCGATCTCATTGATTTGATTTGTCCTTCGATATGCCTCATTGAGTCTCTGGAAACCTATGATATTTTTATTGCATTTAGTTTCTCACTACTCTAGTCGTGGATGCCTCAATGTTTCCCACACTGAGCCCGGGCCAGGATATGTTGTCAAGCGTAATCCTCTGCATTGTTCGCCGTGCCTCGATGTGAGGGGGCAGGTATACATGTACATGGGTTTGTGGAGTATGTTGTGCCATGTACACACTCTGATATGATATGATATGATCTGATATGGCCATCTGATATGCTATGTTATGTTACGGGGTTATCCCCTACTTTGTTCCTTATGTATGGTGGCACCAGCGTCGGGGGGGTGGCCACGTTCTGTTTGCCGAGTCCCTTGGCAGAGGCCGGATATGATATGGTATATGTTTCTGCACATACTCCTCATGTTTTGAAAATACGCATTTGATACTTCGGACGTCACACTCACTTCTCTGTAAGTTCTGTTTCGGTTATGATCTTGTTCCGTAATGGGACCAGGTACGACATATGTTTTCAACAAATATTATTTATGCTTTATGATCAGCATTTTGCTAGTCTGGATATTCTGTCCATTTTCTGTACCTTCTGCTTTGATTATGACTTTGTTACTACGTTCTGTGCTTTACATACTCAGTACATATTTCGTACTGACCCCCTTTCTTCGGGGGCTGCGTTTTCATGCCGCGCAGGTACCGAAGACAGATTTGCTGACCGCCTGCCTAGGACATCTATTCTGCTATATTGGGAGCGCTCTTTTGTTCAGAGCCTGTATATTGGTACAGTCTGCCGCTATTATGTATATGTATGCTATTCAGGGGTATGACGGGGCCCTGTCCCGTCTTATGATTCTGTTATGATCTGTAGTGGTCTGTAGACATACTTGTGTGGGTTATGTATATGTTCGGGTATGATACGATCTGTGCCAGCCTCATCGGCCTCCATGTACTGTGTCGGTTCTTTTATGCTAATTACTAACGTCAAGTGACTTTTATATTTGAAATATTCTGTCATTTTGCTAATTTGGGTTATCGGGTTCGTCTAGGTGTCCAGCACGGACACTAGTCGCGGCCTACGGAGTTGGGTCGTGACATGTTGGGTTAGGCTGTGTATTGATGCAACATGGTAAAGTGGTTGCGTATGCTTCAAGGCAATTGCGGAAACATGAGCAGAATTATCCGACCCAAGATTTGGAATTGGCTGCGGTGGTTCATGCATTAAAGATATGGAGACATTATTTATATGGTGTCCATGTGGATATCTACACAGATCATAAGAGTCTCCAGTACATTTTCAAGCAGAAAGAGTTGAATTTGCGGCAACGACGATGGTTGGAACTGCTAAACGATTATGATGTCGATATTTTGTATCACCTTGGAAAGGAAAATGTTGAAGTTGATGCTCTTAGCCGCAGATCGATGGGAAGTTTATGTGATGTACGACCAGAGAAGAGGGGAATGGCCCGTGAGCTCCAGCAGTTAGCTAGCCTAGGAGTTCGAGTGGTGGACTCAGGTAGCAGGGGAGCTACTATTCAGAATTCAGCAGTCTCGTCGTTAGTAGCAGAAGTGAAAGAGCGACAATACGAACATTCCATGCTAATGCAGTACAGAGATACACTCCCCCAGAAAGAGGAGTCATCATTTGATATTTCAGGAGACAGAGTTCTCCGCTGTCGAGGCAGGTTATGTGTTCCCGATGTGGCAGGCTTACGCCACAAAATAATGAGGGAAGCCCATTGTTCCCGCTACTCTATCCACCCCGGAGCGACGAAAATGTATCATGATCTCAAGTCTATATATTGGTGGAATGGGATGAAGAAAGATATAACAGAATTTGTGGCTCAATGTCCCAACTGTCAACAGGTGAAAATCGAGCACCAAAGCCGGGTGGATTGTTGCAAGCTATAGAGATCCCAACTTGGAAATGGGAAGTGATTAACATGGACTTCATTTCAGGCTTACCCCGTTCTCGACGTAAGTATGATTCCATATGGGTGATTGTGGATAGACTCACAAAGTCAGCTCATTTCTTACCCGTCAGAACGACGTATGTGGCAGAAGATTATGCAAAGCTATATGTTAAGGAGATAGTGAGACTCCATGGTGTTCCGGTATCTATTATCTCCGATAGAGGGACTCAGTTTACAGCTAATTTCTGGACGTCGTTCCAAGAGGGTTTAGGGACCCAAGTGAGCCTTAGCATGACATTTCATCCACAGACCGATGGACAAGCTGAACGTACTATTCAGACTCTTGAAGTTATGTTACGAGCATGTATGATAGATTTTGGAGGAAATTGGGATGATCATTTGCCACTCATTGAATTTGCTTACAATAACAGTTACCATTCTAGCATTCAAATGGCACCGTATGAAGCTTTATATGGGCGAAAGTGTAGATCCCCAATCGGGTGGTTTGAAACAGGAGAGGTCTAAATTGATAGGGCCAGATTTGGTTCAGCAAGCTGTAGAGAAAGTTAAGCTCATACAAGATCGGTTGTTAGCATCCCAAAGTAGCCAAAAGTCCTATGCGGATAATCGTAGAAGAGACTTGGAGTTCAAAGTGAAAGACTGGGTATTCTTGAAAGTGTTGCCTATGAAGGGTGTAATGAGGTTTGGCAAAAAGGGGAAGCTTAGTCCCCGATACATTGGGCCTTATGAGATTGTACGAAAAGTGGGCAAGGTAGCCTATGAATTAGATCTACCTCCGGATTTGGAGTCAGTCCATCCGGTTTTTCATGTCTCGATGCTTCGGAAGTGTGTAGGAGATCCTACTACGATCACGCCAATAAGTGATGTATATGTGACAGAAAAGTTATCTTATGAAGAGATACCCATTGCCATAATAGATAGGCAAGTACGAAGGCTTAGAAACAAAGAAGTGGCCTCAATTAAGGTTTTATGGAGAAGCAGTAAACGAGAAGAAATGACATGGGAAGCGGAAGAAAGTATGCGATCCAAATACCCTCATTTATTTTAGCCCTTGAAAGAAGTCCAAGATGAGACGTCAAGATTTTAAGGTATGTATGTTTTCCTTTTATGCTTTTTGGGCCGTGCGTGGCCAAACATGTATGCTATTGTGTTGTGGCCCTATAAGGCATCGATATTATGGGTTGTTGTGACAGGATGGTAGTGCCATAGTATAGGGGAAACTCTGGAATTTTTTTTATAGAATCCCCGAAGACTTTAACATTCGAGGACGAATGTTCTTAAGGGGGGGAGAATGTTACACCTCGGAAAAATCTTCCGTTGGTACGCAAGTGAATGAACTAGTGATGAGTACGAGCGTACAATGTTTCCGCGAGTAAGAGATAACATTTGACGACCCTAAGTGAGATTCCGAAGGCAATCGCAATAAGAGAGAGGTTATGCTCCATAATGAATAATCATTGGTTTTGGAAATGTGAAAAGTTGCAAGTTTAAATCCTGGCCAGTGGTCGTAAAATGAAATACGGACCGTAAAGTGGTATACGATCCATAAACTGCCATGTCGTGTTTTGGCTTCCAAAACTTCAACTTTCTGCCAAGTGAGCAAATGGTTAAAAACGACCCAAAATACGAACCGTAAAGTGGTTTACGGCCCGTAAATCACCACATCTCAGTTTGAGTTTCTGGTTCTGATATGATTAAATACGACCACGAAGGACGGTCCGTAAACTGGAATACGGACCGTAAACCAAGTTTACGACCACTGTGCACTTCAAATCAGACTTTTAAGTCATTAAATAAGGGGACCAAGGCTTATTTCATTTCACTTCTACATCACACCCCTTCTCTCTAGAACATCTCTCTACATATATTCCACAAGAATTCAAGGATATTTGGTGATCAACAACATAAATCAAGGGAATTAAGTGTAAGAAAACCATCAAGATCATCCAAGGTCAAGAAATTCAAATGGAGATAAACTAGGGTTTTGCTCAAGTGGAGTATTATCAACTAAAGCTTGTTCCTACAGCATTTAAGGTAAGATTCATAATATTTCTATGTTGTTCAAGGTAGTTAAGAGTTGAAATACTTGGATTGTAGAAGAGTATAGAAAAATGAGTCATGAATATGGAATAGTGTCATTTTGAGAAATAGTATGAATTGAGGTATGGGTCTTGATGTATTGTGATGTAGATACGATATAAATGATGTTGAGAACATGAGATGAACAATGTATGTAAATGGACGTCGTGTGTGTTATGGCCATGGTTATGGATGAATTGAATGTAAGTCTAGAAATATGGATAATGTGAATGAGTAATGGCTATTGTTATGGCATCGTGAATTTATTATTGACGTTTGGGAGTTGAGATACGTTATGGAGGAGATGCTGTCCTATTTTCTCTAGCTTTAGTCATATATGCTAGCTATCGATTCTAATGATAGTATGACTTCAACGAAGGTAGAAACGCTAGCATTGGAGGAGAATGCACAAGTGTAGAATAGTGAAACGGAAAAGTATGTAAGGCTAACCCTTCTTTCATAAGGCATGGTTCTTTGGCCAAACATCTAAATCCTCTATACGAGTATGTTGTCTTTCAAATGATTTGATCTTCCGAGCTTGTAAGCTTACGATTCTTGATACGCTACGATTGTACTAAGTTCCTCGCATGACGGGTAGGCCTATTAAGGTAGAAGAAATGAATGATGATGATAGTGATAATGGTATTGATGATGGCTATAATGATAATAACGATGACGGTTATGATAATGGGGTTAAAAGTAAAGATGCTTAGGAGATATTGTGTATATGTATGACTATTATGGAACACCGAGATTATATGGCCGGGTAGTATATGTATAGATGTATATGTATGTATATTTACGCAAAGCGCGCACACCACTGCAGTTGGGTATGGATAACACTGAGCCTTGGTAGGGCCAGGTACGTGGAACACTGAGCCTTGGTTGGCCAGGTATGTATGATCACCGAGCCTATATATGATCGGGTACGCGAAACACCGATCCTACGTGGTCGGGTATGTTTCATAAGGATATGTATGAAACACCGATCCTACGTGGTCGGGTATGCTATGTAAATGCTATGTGTATGACATGATTAGGAATATGATATGACCATGTGTATGAATGTGAATAAGGGCATGTATACGAATACGAGCACAAATATGGTACGGGTATTATGGTGGAATACGGATAGTGATGTAGGTACACAAATACGTATTAGCAAGGGAAAGTTCCTATGAGAGGCAAGTAAGTGCATATGACGATGATATTGCCATCTCCCATCCTATGCTATTTCTTATGTTGCTATCTATGCTTCTATATAGATATTAACTATGCTTTACATACTCAGTACATTCTTCGTACTGACGTCCTTTTTGTTTGTGGACGTTGCGTCATGCTCGCAGGTGCACAGGGAGACAGGCTTGATCCATAGCGGTATTCTCAGAGACCACCTAGCAGAGCTCCATTTCATTCAGAGCCATAATTATGGGCACAGCGGGGTCCTGTCCCGCTCATGTGATATGTTATACTCTTCTTAGAGGCTCGTAGTCACTTGTATATGGTTAGATATGTCTGGCCTTGTCGGCCCATATTTTGTATATCATTTTGATAGCCTTGTCGGCTCATGTACGTTGATGTGGCATAGATGCCAATTATTATATAAAGGCATTATCGTCCAATGGGACTGGTATGATGAACGAATAGATTTATATGGTTAATTGTATGGCTCTGCTAGATGTAAGCATAAAAGTGAGTTAAGGGGTGCCCGGGTGGGCTAGCACCGGGTGCTCGTCGCGGCCCTCTAGACGGGTCGTGACAAGAATGAACTTATGAGACCACCGGTTTGAGACTCTTCCACTTCCCGTTACTCCGGTTAAACTCTGATCCGAAAAGTGTAGGGACTATCTGTATACAGTAAAAACCAGGTCAACGCATGACCGATGAAGTCGAAGCTAAAAACAGGTCCAAATGGGTACGAGCACGTTCAATCTTTGCTCCACATCGGGGATGTTGTACCGGACACAGCTGACCCGAACCAAAAAAAGCGTGTCTGTTGGTCCGGATTGTCTTAGCCCAGATAACCATGTCCGTTGGTCCGGATAACTAGTTGTGAGGTTACCACACGTCATAAAATCATTCCGCCATTTGCGCTGACAATTGTACGGGTGTCAGACCGTACAGATCAGCCTTATCTTTTTTAGGGTTTATTCATAAAGGCTTTTTGTATTGTAATAAGGGCCCATAAGGAAAACCTATAAATAGAGGGCAACCTTCCCCTTTTTTAGGTTATGTTTTTTCTCATAACATATCATTGTAACCATCTGAAATATAAAAGCTCTCTTCAAAATATTTTGGTCCGGATTCGTATCGTTCATCAACAACTGGTTTAATCCATCTTCATCGTTTAGGCATATTTGGCTCATATCATCTACTAATATATTATTTATACACATATATTAAATATAATCATATACACATCCATAGACGTTTCATACCAACTTAAAAGATTAAAGTTCATCCACATATCCTATTTCACCACATAAAAATCTAATTGTTAACCGTAATTCGGGGTAAACAGCTTTATCATGAGGTTTTAGAAGACTATTATGGAGATGGTGTGTTGCAGTTAATGGTGATAAATGGAAGGAGCAAAGAAAGGTTTCGAGTCCCCACTATTCCAAAAGGGTTTTGAGGTATGCTAACAGTCCCGTCTTTCACAGAAATGCAGCAAAGCTTGCTAAAATCCTTACTGAAGTTGCAAATTCTAACACGAGAGTTGATATCCAAGTAATGTTCCACTTATTCATACAACACCTCAACTTCTATACACCGAATTTCTACATTACAAGTCACTTAAAACATAACTATTTATACCATCCATGAAAAATGGAATTAGTCCGATTACTTGTTGCAACAGCTTCAAGTACTACAGTTTAATATGACCATAAGATAATGGTCAAAAACACACTTGAACTGGTAACAACTAGTTAGTCAATTCAGGTTCGAGTTGTGTTTTCATATATAGATGATGATGGAAATAGTCCGATTACTTGTTGCAACAGCTTCAAATACAACAGTTTAATATGACCATAAGATAATGGTCAAAAACACACTTGAACTGGTAACAACTAGTTAGTCAATTCAGCTTCGAGTTGTGTTTTCATATATAGATGATGATGGAATTAGTCCGATTACTTGTTGCAACAGCTTCAAATACAACAGTTTAATATGACCATAAGATAATGGTCAAAAACACACTTGAACTGGTAACAACTAGTTAGTCAATTCAGGTTCGAGTTGTGTTTTCATATATAGATGATGATGGAAATAGTCCGATTACTTGTTGCAACAGCTTCAAATACAACAGTTTAATATGACCATAAGATAATGGTCAAAAACACACTTGAACTGGTAACAACTAGTTAGTCAATTCAGCTTCGAGTTGTGTTTTCATATATAGATGATGATGGAATTAGTCCGATTACTTGTTGCAACAGCTTCAAATACAACAGTTTAATATGACCATAAGATAATGGTCAAAAACACACCTGAACTGGGAACAACTGATAGTTAGTCTAGTCAGGTTCGACTTGTGTTTTCATGTATAGATGATGATAGTTCAGGTAGGAAAAATGAAAAGCTGATAGTTGGGATGTGAAACCCGCAAAAACATAATAGTTCAGGTGTGTTTTGAGCTTTAACTCTAACATAGATAAATTAAATTCTTTATAAGAATATCAATACCTGGGGGTAGCCCGGTGCACTAAGCTCCCGCTATGCGCGGGGTACGAGGAAGGGCTGGACCACAAAGGTTTATTGTACGCAACCTTACGCAGCATTTCTGCAAGAGGTAAAATTATACTCCAGAGTTATTAATCATCAAAATATATGTAGGATCTTCTTCTGAAGTCATCTATGGATTCTCTGTTTCAAGTAGCGTTCGGTATATATTGAGCTGGATAGTATTTGTGGTTCCAGTAAAAGAAGGCTCTAGTTGATTCATCCGAGCCCTTGATGAAGTGAGTGAATTCAGTTTCTGGCGATACATCGATCCCTTTTGGAAGATAAAAAAGGCTCTTAATATTGAATCTGAAGCAAAGTTAAAGAGAAGCGTTCAAATCCTCGACGAGTACATATATAATTTGATTAGCAGAAAAACTGAGCAGCTTTCACACGATTCCTCAGTAAGTAATTTTATGTTGTACTAATTCTTTTGGAGATTACATAGTAGTCTAATTTTAATTAGAGATAATGGTAAAAAACAAACCTGAACTATCACTTTTTTGCAAGTTTCACACCCCAAGTAGCAATCCTTTTCCTACTTGAACTATTACCATCTATGTATTAAAACATACCTAGTTGAAAATTCAGGTAGGAAAGGGGAACAACTGATAGTTGGTCTAATCGGCTCCGAGGTGTGTTTTAATGCATAGTTTAGGTAGGAAAATCGAACAACCAATAGTTGAAGTGTGAAACTCGGAAAAAAACGATAATTCAAGTATTTTTTTAACCACTAACTCTTTTAATTATTAATTAATCTAAATTCCGCAATAGAGGAAAGAAGAAAACATTTTGTCGAGGTTCTGGCTCTATTCTACAACATATCCAAAGTACTTGAGAGATATACTTGCAAACTTAATGAATGGTGGTAAAGACAAAACAGGAACAACTCTTGGTTGGTTTATTTGGAGTCTATGCAAGTATCCTCAAATACAGGAGAATGTAGCACAAGAAATTAAAGAAGCAACAAAATTAGATGCTGCTACAACAATTTCAGATTTTGCTACCCAACTAAATGAAGAAGCCATGGATAAGATGCACTATCTACAAGCTGTCCTCTCCGAGATTTTAAGACTTTATCCTTCTATTCCATTGGTAAACGTCCGAGCTTTCTTCTTTAGGAAAATTGGATTCGACGTGTTAGGTACTATGGATTATTTATTTTTTTAAATAACTGTGGTGTCCGGGTGATGTTCGGCCTAAAATGCATATATTTATTCATTGTTTGTCTGACATTTTAGTACTTTAATTGTCTTTTGAGTACTATTATATAACTTTGTGCTTAATATTATATTTTGCTGTGTAGGAATAAAGCGGTGTGAAGATAAATGAATTCGGAACGAAAATGAATAAAAAGTGAGAAAATGAGGGGAGACAACATGAAGACATAATGATGTAGGAATTAAAGTATAAAAATAGGGAAGAAGAAAAATTAAACAATCGCAAAAGAAGAAACAATTGAACTTGAATAGGTGTTTGGCCACGAAAACCAAATGCTTTTCACTTTATTTGGTATTTTGGAGTTGGAGTTGAAGTTGTAGTTGAAGATGGAGTTGTGTTTGGTTATAGTTTTGGCAAAGAATAGTTGGTTGTTTGAATGTATTGAAAGAGAAAAAGGTGAAAAACAAGTTTTGGTTGTTTTCTAAATTCAAGTTGTATTTGAAATTTTTATGGCCAAACACCATAAAGTGAAAAAAGTGAAAAAATATTCCGGAAAAAAGTGAATAATTCTCATGGACAAACGGGCCCTGAGAATGAAGAAAGAGACATACCTCGGCATGTAACACATCACTGAACATGTTGACGTGGTGGACAGTGCAGAGGGTCCAAATAATTTTCGGACTTTAAATATTTCCCAACTAGTTAATTGGCTCGCGCTTCGTGCAGTTAGACATTTACATTTTGTAAATTTAATTTATGTAATAGAGACTATAAAAATTATAATACAAAATATTAAAAGTATCTAATCTTAGACAAACATAAATAAGATAATACATCAAATGTATAAGGAAAAAATACATATGCAAAAAATAAAATAAATAAAATTTCCTACTGTGAAGGGAAGCTAACTCTTATTTCATAGAAAAAATTATGTCATTTTAAACTTCCCGCCCTTCCTTTCTATTTAAACGGCTAAACCCTATAAGGAAATATTGTTATCAATCTTGTACTAAGATTATGCAAACAAAGCTGTGGAACTCTTTTTACTTAATATCGTTAGAAGATAATGATTTTATTAATGCCAGCACCCACAATTAGTAAAATGATCTCAAGTTTTCATTTTATTTTCATACTGTAAAAGGATAAGAAGAGTAATATAAGAGGGATTTAGTTAGCTCTATGAACATAAATAGCTAATTATAGTTATAGCATTTCTTCAAGTATCTACGAAAATAAAATTGTTCAGTAAACAAAAAAAATAATAATTAAATATCTTACAAAAGAGGGCATACACATTTGATAGAATTTGAAGGGAACAATATCACAAAAAGGCATCACAACATTTTGTCAACAACAACATACTGATACCAATTTAATATTTCAAAAATTTAATTTATGAAATAATATTTTTCTAATATTCTAATACTCCAATTTTAAAATAACAAAACAACAGGTTCTAGTAAAATTAGAATATCTTTCAATTTTTTCCTAGAAATAATAAAAGCATACAAGTTTATAACATTACCACAAATGTACTCTGCGAAACTTACATTTTCAATAACTAGAAAAAGGCAAATCAAACCATAATGATGCAGGCTATGCGACCACCAAACACAGTATATGGAGGGACCTAATTGTGTATCAGTTCCCTTATGCAGTTCAATACAAGAATCAACATAAGATTTTTACGTGGAAACTCCTTGCTCAAGGTATTAAAAACCACAACCTACTCCACTACCCGAACAAACTTAGGTTACAACTCTATTTCAAGCTAGAAGTTAACTCCCATAACCCCTCACCCTTACAATAACGCTTATGCAACCCTCACACTTGACTACCCCTAGCCAAACACACTAATACACCTAGACTAACTCTAGCCTAGTATGCCACTCAAAGTTTTTGTGAAGACACTCTTCCAACAAGCAACCTTTGAGAATTCAACTAATACGCCTAGACTAACTCTAGCCTAACGTACCACTCAAAGGCACCCTCTGAGAATTCACCACAGTGACTAACTAGCCACCTATACACTAATACAACTAAGATAACTCTAGCCTAGTGTACCACTCAAAGGCTTTTGGAAACACACTTCTAACAAGAAACCTTTGAAACTTCAAAACACCTACAATCAACTTCTTTTTATGGAAGAGTAGGTTTACAATTTAAGCACAAAAGAACAAAGACTCAATAACCTAAGGACCTTCTTCAATTTTGGATCTGGTCCTTCGGGTTGCTGAGGCTCTGTTCTTGAGGAACACCTTGAAAGGTGGAGAATTGCATTTTGGATGGAGAAATTTTCGGATTGTGCAAGAATGAGTATTCTCTTGGAAGATGATGTCTTTATATGCAAGGAAAAAGAGAGTAGAGGTGACCACTCATGAAATCTGGACCGTTAATCAATCAGCCTTGCTGAGGTGCTGCTGTAAAACTGCATTTTACTTTTCTGCAGTACACTTTACAGCTGCAGATTTGGACTTTCAACGCTTCAGTGACTAGGACCTTTATCTGGAGGAACCTCCCTCATCTGTTATTCGAACAAGTTGTAAGTATTGGCTACGCTGTCAGTAGCTCTACAGCTGCGCCGTTGGCTGAGCAGGCTGGAGACCTGATCCCATCTGATCTTTCTGAATCAATCATATCTAGTCTCTCATATATGAGCAAATCCTCCAGGGATCTGATCCTTCAAGAAACATGTTAGAATAGCAGCATATGAGATATCATAAGGTTAACCAAGTTCAGACAGGTGAACCTAATTGTATCTGGTTCCTTACGGTTTGTCATGTCATCAAAACATATCATTTCTTACCACATAACATTAACTGAAATTAAAATTTCCAAAGTGATCACCATGAGACAATAAAAAATCAAGAGCAAAACTGTCAAAAGCATTCAATGAATTTTTCTCACACTAATCAATTTTTTTAACAAAATATGTTAATATTTCTAAACATCCAAGATAACAAATCAATAAAAAAATGCACAAATCTTAAGTACCTAAATCCCTAAAGGGGTTTTTAAAAAGTTACTTGGCATTTTGGTAAATGATTAATGAATGTAACTCAACTGAAAAAATCATCGCTTATAAATGTCACACCCTCATCTTGATAGGGCGTGATGGGCACCCGACTCCCTTCAGAGTCGAGCGAACCCTTAAACATTCGCTTTACGAAAACCTGTCATTTCAAAAACTTTTAAACACGTGAAACTTTTCCAAATAGAGGTCATTATCTTTATACAAATTATAAAAAAAAAACTTTCAATCAATTACGTACTTTTTACCAACTGAAATCATCTAAAAATACATACTCTTTTAACATCTATAAATGATTCGCACTTCTCGACGCCTTATCCACAGGACACTGTCTGCAAAGTCTCTAACACATACAAAACACCATAACAAAGGTACTCGACTCGGCAATACTCCGAACTGAGATGGAGCTCGCCAATCCCGCTGGAATACCTTCTAGCAAAATCTTCTACTCACCTGGGTATACCTGCGTGGCATGAAACGCTGCCCCCGAAGAAAGGGGGTCAGTACGGAATATGTACTGAATATGTAAAGCGGGAATAAATGATAACCATCGCATAATTTAGGAAAGAATAAATCATAACCGACCCAATACCTGCAGCCTTCGCTGGAAGAAACATAAATATGTACGCAAATCTCAAGCAGGCTTCAAGTAAATAATTGCAATCTAACTAACATTTTCAAAATAAGTAATGTAATCTAACACACCTCCTTTAAGTGAATAATGCAATGCAACACACGTGCCGCTTACGACAAATTAATGATGGCCCCTTCGGGCAGCCGCTTCCGGCTCTATATCAATAATGGCCCCTTCGGGCAGCCGCTTCCGGCTCAACATCAATAGTGGCCCCTTCGGGCAGCCACTTCCGGCTCTATATCAATAATGGCCCCTTCGGGCATGAATGCAAATACGCAAATGTATGGAAATCTCTTTTAAAGAAAATCCATAACATAAACTAAGGCCATGTGTCAAATAGCACACTCAGACATAAACTGAGGCCATAGCGCACCCAGGCGTAAGCTGAGGCCATAGCTCACTCAGGCACGAGCTGAGGCCATATATCATATAGCACACTTAGCTACGTCATGAAGTCATCTAGTGACTTAGGCTTGAAAATCTCGCACCCCCTTCGGAGTGGTTTTTGGAAAGTCTAAATAATAAAATCTCGCACTCCCTTCGGAGTGGTTTTGAAAATCGACTTTATGTTTCCTTTAGTACAAAACTAGTTTTCTTGAAATCATTAGTAAACGACAAACACGTTTCAAATAAATCCGAGTTAGTCTACGAAAGTTACGAGCTTTTGAAGTACGGAACCTTCTAAAAACATTTCATAAGCCATATTTTGAAATTCAAGTATTATTCATATTAGGAAACTTCTGAATAATGTTTTGGACCAAATCAAATAGGGACCTTAAGATCATATTTAAGTATCGAAATATTCATCAAAGACTTTAGTCATATCGATTTTTTTTTTCGAACAACATTCGGAAATATACCCACTAAAATCTTTGAACGTCATGTATATACATATCAAACCATATGGAGTACTTATGGAAATCAAAGACATCGGCCATCCTAGTGGTGCTAAGAATAGAATTTTCCTTAGAATCATACATATACGTTATTTGTTCATTTCATAAAGGTCATGCCAAAAGAAAGAAAGGTAGGCTCTACATACCTGTCAGTGACTTAGTCGTGGATCCTTTTCGCCTCGTCGCCCTTTTAGCCTATAACCCATTTCTTATTGAACCTATATTTTAGTTTATATATCCCCATTTAGGGTTTTTTTATTATCTAAAAATCTAGCGAAAATCCGGCAGCACTTCCCCTATACATTCGCCTATCCCAAATTTTCAATCGCCCTCCTGTTGACACAGAAATACCAACAACAACATATGGATACAATCATATCTTCAATTCCTTCAATTCAACGAAAACAACATCATATTCACATCAACAAAATTCCAACTTTAACTTTCTAATTTTTTCGCCATATAATCCATGATAATAACAACCACACTACTAATTAAACTTCATTTACCATATCTAGTTTAAATTGGCCCCATACGGCCCAAACTCCACTTCCATATCAACATACACAACTCTTGCAATTTCTTCCACATCCACCAATTCATACAAAGACTAATCATGTTCTAAAATATGTAGGAAAATATTAAACCTTACCTTAATAGTAGCGCCGTGAATAGTGACACCGTGAACAGTACCCCGCCGTGAATAGTAGCCCGTGAACAGTTTGCCGTCGTGAACAGTTCGCCGAACCTCTCTCTCAATTCTCTATCCACAAGATTAAAAAAATGATCTTTTGTTGCTGAATTTTTCTGGAAATATTGGGAACTTTTGTGCTGAAAAAAAATGAGATTTTTGTCCCTTAAAAAGGAATGCTGAAGTCGGTATCACTGTAGCTACAGACTGTAGCAGTACTGTAGCGGTACTGTTGCAGTACTGTAGCGGTACCGCGAGAATGCTATTTCTGCATCGACAGTTCAGTTTGTAACATCTATAATTCCCTATTCCGATGTCCTATCAATGAACGGTTTGTTGCATTACAAACTAGACTCAACGAACTTCATTTTAGGATTTTGAAATACCTTAAAACTCCACATATACTATGAGGTATGCGCCTCCAAAGTTGACTAAAACCCGTCTCGCGTTTCTCAAATTTTCGTCGAACTTATTTTCTTCAATTTGCTCGATCTCGAAATATTCTGAAATTATCCATACATGGTATTTATCACTTATTACACTAATAATGGCCATGTTCTCGTGTTTCAAAGTACGTTTTCCCGATTACGACTTACGAGATCGTAATTCAACCGTTTTCTTCGTTGTTACGTACTTTCCATGGCTTGTGCCTTTCAAAGCATCCTGGGATGTCTCCGATACCCCATTACTACGATGAGGTACATGCCATACTCATGCACTGGAAATGCGAGGTATAACAATAAACTTCAACATCGATGTAACATCTCTTTGCAAAGTCAAAGAAAACTTTACAATATTACTAAAAATACCGAAACAATTATCAATTATTTCTCCATAAAAATATTTCTGTTACACCTCGGAAATTTCTCCGTACTTATATGATGAGTGGAATGATGAAAAGTTGAGTGAATGATGTTTTATTAAGTCGGGAATGGCTAATTAAGAATTTTTGAAAAATAAGAAAGTCGCGGAAAATTTTCTGTCCAGTGGTCGTATATGGCACTATACGGCCTGTAAAGTGATTTACGGACCGTATAGTGCAATCGTCCTTCAGCTGGCCAAAAATCTCAAGTTCTGCCCAGTGATGATATGGTTAAATACGACCCAGTTTACGGCCCGTAAACTGGTTTACGGTCCATAAACCAGGTCGTAAACTACCATGTCCATCAGCCAAAACTTTCTGTCTTTGAAATGGTTAAATACGACAACAGTGGACGGACCGTAAATCAAAATACGGTCCGTATATGGTGGTTTACGACCACTGTTCATCCCGACAAATTTTCATTAAGACCAGATTTTGAATTATTAAAAGGGAACTTAAGCCCATTTCACGTCATTTTTTTCATCCAACACTTCAAGAAAACTCTAGAGTGTTCTTCAACACTTCAGATAACTCTATCCATCAAGACTAGGATAAATAAAAAAAAACCACCTAGTGTTTTTTATCTTTGCTGGGAGGTACTATAGAAGTCATATGCTTTTTATAAGGTCGGTTATCAAAAATATGTTTCAGCAAAGCGGAAAATGACTTTCCAAACTCATGAACAAAAGTTATTTCATTACAATCTATCTTAACTGTTAACTTTCATATTACTTTCTCCCACTAACGCCTAGACATAACTATTACGTCTCGTTTGATTGGGGAACAAGTTATCCCGGGATAACTAATCCCAGGATTAGTTATTCCGGGATTGTTTTTCCACCCTTTATGTGGGATAAAATAACACTCTAATACCGGGATAACTAATCCCGGGATTAGTCATCCCGTGATTTTATCCCAATCAAACGTGGGATAAGATGGTACTAAATTTTTATCCCACAACTATTTTTGCTTATCATTATACCAAACGACCCCTTAATCTTTAGTATTCAAAATTTTTATCACTCTCCACTTTGCTAATTAATACTTTTATTACAATTTAGTATTTTTTTTTCTAGAAAATATTTCATGCTCACAAATAAGACTGAAAAATAATTTATTAAAATTTATTTCCCTCATAGGAAACTCTATAAGATCAATTGGCTCCTTTGACATGAAATGACTATGGAGGGGTAGTTAAATCCGCCTTCAGTATTATCACTGATTCAAGCAATGGAAACTAAAATAGATGGAAGGAAAAAGTTATAAAGGAAGTATAAAAGTCTTGTTATCAAGTGTTATTTTAGCTCTAAACTATGGTTTATTGGCCATGCAACCCAGAATGCCAAAGTATGTTTTGAAGATGATGTACTTCCAGATGTACTCAATGTGAATAAAGGGGATATGGTGGCATACCAACCATACGCAATGGGAAGGATGAAGTACATATGGGGTGATGATGCACAAGAGTTTAGGCCCGAGAGGTGGATTGATGAGACTGGTTCCTTCAAACAAGAAAGCCCCTTCAAATTTACTGTATTCCAGGTCTGTTGACAATTTACAAGAGATTATTGATTTTTATGATACGATTAATACATCGACATCCGCTTAAATTTATTCGTAAATTTTATTTAGACACTCGTACTACGCCTTGTTCCAGTTGAGCACCTAAACACATGATAAAGTGTTCCTATTAGACACTTTCGGTTCAAATTTGAAAATACTTTTACGTGTATTTTCAAGTGACAATTACATATATAAGTTAACACTTAAAAAATGTCACCTCCTCTAATTATACACATTTGTTTCAATAAGCTCTAAAACCTTAGACATGTCCCAATTGAGGCTGGTGTGTATAATTAAAGGACATCACCTGCTTTATGTGGTTAACTTAACTATCTAATAAACACTTGAGTACACGCGCAGCTGGACCAAGGATATGTATAGGAAAGGAATTTGCTTATAGACAAATGAAGATTAGTGCAGCAGTTTTGGTGAGATTCTTTATATTCAAGTTGGGTGATGAATCAAGGCCCGTGACCTACTAGACAATGATCCAGCTTCATATAGCTGGAGGGTTACAAGTTTGCTATGCAAAGAATCGACCAAAATTGAATGCCAAAGAGACTTGTATCTCAATTACTGCATAAATTGAGATTCATCGATCATAAATAATTCATCATTATTCTGCAATGCGAAGAGTTTTCTACAAAAATAAAAATACTTTAATTTTCTTAAACCTTTTTATAGATTTTAAAGACTGTACTTGTCCTACGAAATGCAAAATATATATAGGTTGGGGGAATGTTGGCATTATATATCGCTATGATCCTTTGACTTTAGTTGAGAATAAGGTGTTTTAAGTGATTTTTACATTAAAAAAAGGTTTCTTCGTGTGGATTACTAGGCATTCTCCTACCGCCTCGCTCATCTCACTCCAGGCAGAGGGTGGGTCATTTCTTTTATTTTCCTTGTATAGTAGGAGCTCTTGTACCTGTCTAGACTAGATCCCAGGGAGTTTTCAATTTTCTTGTATCAATAACAGAGTCTGTTGAGCATTTACTCTTTAAATATTGTGATCATTAAGAAATTGATAATTATAAACTGCTTGAATTTTGGGTTGGTTGGTAAGGGTTTGCCTACTGGTTAGTAATATGGTAGGTGCCTGCACAACCCATAAGCGGGGTCGTGACAGTTGGTATCAGAGCCTGGGTTACCGGTCTCCCAAGTACAAGAGCAAAATGTCCAGTAGAGTCTTGTGGAATGGTACGATGACGTTCGTACCCGTACCCAAGAGGCTATAGGACATCTAGAAGTTTCCCTTTATTCATTCTATCGTGTTACCCCAAATACGTTGTCTCCTAGTTGAATCCAATTGGTATCTAGTTAATTCCAATTGGTATCTTGACGGGCAAATTGGTATCTGTCGATTCCAATTGGTATCTCTCTATATGGACTCAAGGAAGACTTTCCATGAGTAGGTGCGTGTTTATTATGTGAACGAACGAAAATCCCGTGCTAGTATAATGTGTTATGGATTATGTGCTTATTTTAGGAGGGTTAGAAGGTCAATAGTGCATTCATAATCGTTAGGTGAAAACCGTGTTGGTACGCGCCAAGCAAATAAGTGAGCCCCTACGCGATCTGAACTGGTGGGCAAAAATTTCCGCCCACTAGCGTTGTAGTACCGCTGTAGCGGTAAGGGGACCGCTATAGCGGGCTCGCTATAGCGAGCATCGGATCGCTATAGAGGACCCAAATTTCTGCAGAGTCCCGCTATAGCGAGACTCCCATTGCCATAGCGGTACCGTCGCAGCGATCAAGTGACCGTCGCAGTGGTACCATGAACTAGTAGCCCCTCTCTTTACCCCCTATTTTCCCAACCTGTGTAATTCATTAACAAAATCAAGAAGAAGCCATTTCCAAAGAAAATACCTACATAAAAACATCAGCTCGACTAGGGCAATTATCTTAAGAGTGCCCTTAAACCGGGGCACTCGCACCAAAAACAACAAAAAGAAAATTATCCAAACATTCCAAAAACAAACCAAAAGCAAGAAATTGTCTGAAACATAAATCCCTGCCAGGGGAAAGGGATAACCAAGGGGGGGAGGGGGGGGGGGATCTCTAAGCCACTCCTCGGCTAGTCGCCTTATCACCACCATCCTTCGAGTCGCTAGAGTCCTCACTGTCGAGTTCGGATGCTCTAAGGAAGGAGAACTGGGGGGCATCTCGGATGGTCACCTTAGGATGCTTCTCCTTCGGGACTAGGGCCTTCAAAAGGCTTTTGACGCCTTTCCACATCCTCACAAACAACTTGTCCCAAGCCTGGCTTTTCTTCTTTTCCCAGTCTAAGTCCTCCCGGAGATCCACATGAGCCTAGGCCAAAGATCTATAGGCGCCCTACAAGGCATCAACAGCATCCCCCATCTTGGTCTGGGCATCCATATAGCCCTTCATTTGATCAGTAGTGAAATAGCCAGTACCAACAACACCACTAGATGACCTGGCCTCTATGGAAGGACTTACAAACCCCATCATGGACGCCTTCACCGCAGCCGTATCTGCCTCCATGCGCTCCAAGGTACCCGAGGTCTGTGAATGACCACTCCTGCCCTGTGGGCCATCGTTGTCATCATCGTTGTCCTAGCCAATCCTCTTTCTCTTGTCCCTGCCCGGTGCTCCCTTGACCTTCAGGGGGTCAAAAGGGATATCACACTCAACATAGCGGTCCCCAGGCTCCGTAGGTACCCTAGCATTATGGCATAAATGGGTAATCAGGGAGGAAAACATCAAACTCGGGCCAGCCTTGGCCATAAAACTCCACCACTTCTCGATCACCTGCATCCCCACACTCATGGGCACGCCATCCAAAATGCAAGCCACCACAAAGGCCCGTGGGTAAGTGACATTAGTAGTATTGCTCGAAGGGCGAACCCGTCGAGCAACGAGGTTCAGTCACCTCCGAGCATTTGGAGTAAAGTGACAGCTCTTAATGGCAAAACGAGTGACACCCCAGGTAGCCTTCCTCCTGTTTGACTCTTTCACTAGCATCCTCACCAACCACGGTTTGTTCCCCTCGTGGTCCTTAGCCTGAAGCTAAGCCTGTGAAGGGTTGGGCAGCCTATGAACACCATTAAGGGCCTCAACACCCACCTTTATGTTGACCCCTTTGATAGTAATCTACAGCTCTGGGGAAGTCTAATTAACGGTAGGGAGCATAGCATAGAACTCCCTAACCCAGTTATAGTTGACATTCCCCAGCTCCTCGACTAGCGGACCCCAACCCATACGATGTAGAAGCTAATAGAAATTCGGGGCCAGCTCCTCCACTCGGTCTATAAGGAAGGCCCGATCGTGGAGCAAGCCCTTAGTCTGCTGCTCTATCTAGCGCCTTCTGCAGGCATAGGAGGAAAACCTAACATATGCAGGGGGAGCTGGTGGTTGTTGTCCTTGTTGTTGTTGTTCCGATTGTTGTTGTTCTTATTGTTGTTATGGATCCACCATAGTAGAGTGAGAGAGTTAGATTGAAAAAGGGAAAAATCGAGTTAGAATATTGTGGCACTAAGATTTAACAGTGATAGGGCATGCACGAAATAGTTGAAAAACCTAAATTTTTGTTTCTGCCTCAGGCAGCTTCGCTGCGGCGGTGGAATGACCACTGTAGTAGAGCCGCTATAGAGACCAAAGGGCCGCTACAACGGCCAAGGCTCCGTATGGCGTTGCCTCGTCACTGTAGCGGGCTCGCTATAGCGAACAGGGCCCCACTACAGCGGGTACCTCCCAACAGAAGAGAGCGCTCCCAGTGACCAACCATCGCCACAGCGGGACCGCTGTAGCAATGGAAGGTCCGCCACAGCGGACCCGTCTTCCCCAGAACAAAAATCCTCCCAAAAACCAACTTTTAGGAAACATAAATGTTCACCATAGTATCCCCATTTTTGTCAGGGATCAAGTATTATGATGGCATGCATGACTTTTACAACCTATAGCACCCTATTCCAACTACAATGGGCACCAAAATATTTAGCAAGAACATAAAAAAATTGCACCACTACAAAACATGCCCACCCCAATGTAAACTACCCCATTCTAAGCAGATCTTTAGTATAAAGTGCTGCTAGAACAATATGAACGATGAAATAACCCTTCATGATCCAAGGAACATCCCACCCCAAGAAATCAAAACCCTTGTTCGAGGAGACTAATTTTTTGTTCTCTAATCTGGCAAGTTAAGCATGGAGATTTCGAAATAGAAAGACATAATCAAGTTATAGGACAGTGAAAGAGAGCACATCCCTCAAATAACGAGAGATCTACAAGCTTTGCAAGAAACGTGAACCCTGGGTGCAGAGAACTTTTTCTCTTTTTCTTAGATTTTGTGTAGTGTTTTAAGAAATTGAGGGGCTTAGAGTGGTTAAAAGGGGAGTGAGGGAGGGAGATGAGAGGACTGGGTAGTTGAATAGGGGGGATAAATTTCGTGGAAGGTGAGGAGTTTTCAGTTATGGGAATAAGTGGGAAGTGGGAGGGGTGAACTGAGTTCACCCCATTTATTTTGAGCCTGGTCGATTGTCACGACCCAGCTAGGGGCTGGCCACCGAGCACCACTCGTTCTACCACTCATCTTACTCATTTAAAGCTCTTTTATCAACTTTATACTCAAATTGTAGGAAAATCATATTTTATATGGAAACATAAATACTTTTATATACATGTGCCTCTCGGCCATCAAAATAATATATACATATAATAGCATCTCGTGAGACCATCTAACCCACATTGCGCATCTACGAGCCTCTACTGGAGTGCTACACATAAGGACGGGACAAGACCCCGTCATGCCCAAAAATACATATATATGACTATACGCAAAAAGGATCATCATGAGCACCTCCGAACAAGGGAGTGCTTTCAATCAACTGACAGCTACTACGGATCAGGGTCGAGCTCTCCTCCCTGTCTACCTGTGGGCTTGAACACAGCGTCCAAAGAAAACAGACGTCAGTACGAACATTGCAGTGAGTATGAAAGGCATAAACAAGGAAATAAGGCAATGATATATAAGAAGTATCAATATGGAAGAATAATTGTATCTGACTATCAAGTGTAAAAGAAATAATGCATGCTGGCTTACTCATAATCAACATCATGTCATGTATGCTTAATGTATAAGCTGCCCGCCTTAGCGGTGACTGCCCGGCCAAATAGGCGCGGTGTTATATCATCATCATACATTCTCATCATCATACATTTATCATAATACATGCATAATGCTAATGAACAACCTTACTTTATCGGGGTGACGTAAGGTCGTGATTCTCCCGATTTCATTATGGAGTAATCATTGACATTCTGCTTCACCTTGAAGGAATTAACTCGTAAGGTGATTGTAAGCAATAAATAACATCATGTCATATCTTTTATCTTATATAGCTATTCATAGACATAGGCTTGTAGCTTTCTGGGATATAAGAACTCATGAGGAGGAAGGAAAATCATGCTATGAGATTCATGCCATTAGAAAGAAAGTACTAGCCTCACATACCTTTGACGTTTAACTAAGCTATCGCTTGCTTGTTCTCCTTCAATGTCACGTTTCTACCTTCAAAAGAGAATTCGCACTATTGTTAGTTAATTCGATCATAAGAACGCGTTACCAATTCTAGGGAAAATTGGGAAATACTTCCTTTGTTTATACTACTTTCCCATATTCTATATCAACTCCCACACGCTCACAACAGCATTCACAATATTGAAATCAACAATCGTCATTTGTATACATTGACCACAATCCACCATTTCTCCACCTTTATGGTTATAGCTTACTATCGCGTTTCCTCGTATATAATACTTATTTCATGGTCTAAATGTCATTTATAACGCATTCATAGTCACAACACACCAACATTCATGATTCAACCCAACTACCATCCAACTATGACACTATTCACTCATTAATGACTCATTTCCTATGTCTTCTACAATTCAAGTATCTTAACATTCCAATACCTTAAACAACATGGTTTAGTCATGAAACTTACCTTAGATGATGGTTGAACAAGTCTTGAACGGAATTACTCCTCTAGCATCGAATCCCTACTTCACTTCCTTTGGTTTTCTTGTGATGAAGAGTAGAGAGCATTCTAGAGGTTTCTAGAGAGAAATATCGTGGAAATGAAATGAATTGAATGAGCTTAGGTCTCCTTTTAATGACTTAAAATCTGATCCAGAATGAACAGTAGCTGAAGTGCACAGTGGTCGTAAACCCAGTTTACGGTCCGTATTCCGATTTACGGGCCGTATTTCGTGGTCGTATTTAAGCATATGAAAACTAGAAAGTATGCTAGGGATCATGGTGATTTACGATGGCAGTTTACGAGCTGTATTTCAATTTACGGTCCGTATTCCAGGTTGTATTTAACCATTTAAACATTTGACAGAAAGTTGAAGTTTTGTGAGTTGAAATACGACATGGTGGTTTACGGGCCGTATACCACTTTACGGTCCGTATTTCACTTTACGGTCGACTAGGCCAAAGTTCAAATCTGCGACTTTCAAGTCTTCAGAACCTATAATTAGTCATTGTGGAGCATAACCTTATCCCTTATTCCCATTGCCTTTGAAATCTTACTTAGGGTCATCAAACGTCATTCTCTTCTGATTAAAACACCATATACCAATATTCTTCATTAGTCTATTCGTGGTACGTTCACGGGGAAATTTCCGAGGTGTAACATCGATGACTGTTGTGGCGGTGGATTTACCGCTACAGCGATACCGTTATAGCGGTCATCTGATCGCTGTAGCAGGTTGCGTTCTTTCAACTTTGTTTAAAATTTCCATTCTCTTAACGATAACTCGAAATCCTACCTCCTATGGTGTAAGGTCCAGGAGTGTGACTATTACCTCTCCCCACGTCATTCGGGGACGAAAGGTGATTTAATTGGTATCTAGTGTAATGACCCGTCCGGTCGTCATTTAATACTTCGCGAACCCATGCCCAATCTAGGTCTATGATCATAAATAATAAGCCCCATGGGGTGTTTTAAGAATTAATAGTGGAAAAAATTAGTTTCGGAAAGAGTTAAAAGTCATGGGCACGGGGCAGGAATTGGATCGCTATAGCGGCCAAGGGACCGCCATAACGGTCCCGCTATAGAGAGACGGCGGACGAGGCTGGGCAGTGACGCGTTTTTTTGGTTACTTAGTTTAAATTTCACCCTTCTTTTTAATAAAATACTCTCTAAGGTTGCTATTAGGTTATCACAAGAAGAAAAAACCTTGACACCAAGAGGAGAGACATTTCCCAACATCTCCTCTCCATATCCTTCCCCAGAACGATCATCTCCCATGGATTCGGATAAGAGCTAGGAAGACGAGCAATTCATGGAAATTCAAATATGTCACGACCCCAACAGGCGGGTCGTGCGGGCACCCACCTTATTACTGACTAGTAGGCGAACCCTGACCAACCACCCAAATACTCATCCATTTTAAAAGTCAAACTTGCTTAAAACTCACAATATTGAAATAAAAACTTCATACAGACTGTTTCAAATACAATAAAACTGAAAAGGAATTCCCGGGATCTAGTCTAGACAGGTACAAGAGCTCCTACTACACAAGGAAGGCAAACTAAATGACCCAGCCTCTGCCTGGAGTGAGATAAGCGAGGCTGTAGGAGGATGCCTAAAAATCCACAGGAAGAGACTTCAACTTAAACCTGCAACATATCTACACCCCAAAGGGTATGTAGCAAGAGTAGTATCAGTACACCACACGTACTGGTAAGTATCATAGGTCGACTAAGATTAGTTCACACAACACAATATAAAGTCAATAAGATAAACAGATAAGCAAAGGCTGTCGGGATTCTCAATATAGATTCCTTCACTATCCCCCTCTCACCTTTCTACTCTAGCTATTCACTCCTTTTATTCCCAAGAATAACATGTGTTCTAATTAATCATAACCGTTCCCTTCCTTTCATCCAACTTATTAACTCTCATCTCCACGTTCATCCTATCCTCCAATTTCTACCGTTTATCCGTAGAGTTATCTACTCAATTTACTTACTACGATGTGATACACCAGGGAATGGATTACCATCTGAAATCCGCTATTACACTTACCTTTATAATAACCACCACCCCACACAAACTCAACGAAATCATAAAGATGCATAAGCAATATAACTGACAGGCAGTACACACATGCATAACATAGAAATATGAGATGTAGTGTAATGCAGAATGCAATGCAAAGGCCCAACCATGCTGTACAAACATACTAACTGATGTTATTGCTCAGTAGTCATGACCTGCAGGGGACCCATGGTGTCCATATACACCCGTTCTGGATACTCATCGGACTAGAGCCATAAATACTCCTCTCCGGAAACAACCTCGGACGCGGATCCATATTATATAGATTTCTAATATTCAATTCAAACGACTATATGACCAAATAACACAACTGCCCCATACTCAGTCTTTCCTGCTCTATGTATTTCCTCATAACACTTGCAATGCAATGCAATGATGCAATAAATCAAATAAGTCATAAAGCATGCCCTTCACGGGCGTAGTACTAATCGATTTCCTTCCGTCCTCTCAATACAAACCTCTTGTTAACAAGAATGACAATCATGCGAGTATTTCAATATATCTGAAAATAAGGAGGGAAATCAAGTACTCCTAGGGATGCATAATCTAAATAATGAAATACCTCTTTCCAGCCATGATACATAACCCATTCCCTATTCAATAACACATACCCCTCAACTATGATAACACTCACCACTCAATCAATATTCCTTGTTACCCTAGCCAATAATTATTGTCACGACCCAACCAGAGGGCCATGACGGGCACCCAGAGCTAACACAACGAGCACCTCTAAACATACATCTCCTAATCATTTCTGGGTGGACCTTAAATATAGCTCATGGATATCATAATCTGTAAAGGTTCATATATCACAAAATAACAACCCAGCTCTACATAATCGTCAACAACTATGCTCATCGTCACAAGCCGACAAGGCTACCACAACATTACATAACAATATGAACTGATGAGGTTATTGTCACAACCCGACCGGAGGGCCATGACCGGCACCCGGTGCTAACCCACCCGGGCACCTCTTAGCGTCTTTCTCATTCATATCTAGGTGAGCCACATGGCTTACTCATAATTTATGTACGACAATAGTGCAAATCTCGTTGGGCAACAACACATTTATATCATTATCAATAACAATGCCCAGATCCATGTACACAAGCCGACGAGGCTATCAAAATGATATACAAAAATATGAGCTGACAAGGCTGCAAGACATCTAACCATACACAACTGTCTATGAGCCTTTAAGAAGAGTAAGTAAGGTCATCTAGGCAGGACAGGACCCCGCCATGCCCATATGTATGTACACAAAAGAATAATACCTAAAAGTTGTAGCTCCGGATGAAATGGAGCTCCTCTATGCAGTCACTGAATAAGAAATCTATGGATCAAGCCTGTCTCCCTGTCCACCTACGGACATGACACAGTGTCCACAAATAAAAGGACGTCAGTACGATCATAGTATGAGCATAAGAGACAACATAAGAATTAGCATAAGAAATAGGATAAGATGGGAGAATCAGGAGGTAATGGAGTCCTTTTTACCTCTAGTGGCCTTCTTCATATCTACTTGTCTTTCATAGGGACCTTCCATTTCTAATGCTTACTCATGCACATACATACATACATACATATATATATATATATATATATATATATATATATATATATATATATATATATATATATATATATATATATATTTGTATTCGTATTCATATTCATACTCGTATCCATATCATACCCGACCATGAAGGTTCGGTGTTTCACATATCCGGCCATGACAAGGCTCGGTGATTATACATACTTGGCCCTATCAAGGCTCAGTGTTATCCGTACCCAACTACAGTGGTGTGCGCGCGATAGGTATCATACCCGGCCATAGAAGCTCGGTGTTACATAATAGTCATACATACTTAGACACGTATACATAAAAGTTCATAAGTATCATCAACATCATTGCTATCATCGTTCTCGTTACATCTATCCTTAGAGGATCAACTATCATATAAAGGTGGTACTAGTATCATGAGAATATCGAGAATCATGAGCTTCGGTAATTTTAGAGATAGAGTCATTTAGCAGACATTATGGAACTCATGAAAGGATATACATAGCAAAGGAACCATGCCTTAATGAAAGAAGGGTTAGCCTTACATACTTCTTTGTCTTCTTAACTAATTAACATTCACCATCGAATCTTGAACAATCTACATTAGAAGGATTCATACCATAGTTAAGCCTTAATGATGCTCTAAAATTCAAACTAGCATAATTCATGATCTAATGAAAATTGGGCAGCATTTCCCTTATTTCGTCCACTTCCACCACATTACAAAAAAACTCCCAAACATCCATAATACCCCCACAATATCATAATCAAGTAATCACATTCCATTAAGCCTTCAAAATTCATCCTCATGTTCAACTTATACCAACAACCTCATACCTATTTTAGCACATTTTCATACAATGCTTCCTTATTATTATTACTACCTTCCATAACAAATTAATATATCCATATTATACTAAGAATTATGACTCAAGTTAGCTTATTACTCAAAAACATCATAAAAGTTACACTTAACCCTCATTTTCTACTTTCTTCTTCAACCCACGTTCTTCAACAACCAAGCATTCATGATAACATGAAATAAGCATGAAAAACTAACCTTTTATCCCATGGGAAAGAGCTTTGGAGCATCTATCAACTTAGGTGAAAACCCTAGCTTCAATATCCAAGAATCTCTTGTAGTCTACTAACCTTAGGAAGCCTTCTAACACATGAACACTTTGATTCTTGCCTCTTGATCTTGGTTTTCTCTTGGATTGGGGTGGAATAATCTTGGAGAAGGGTTTAGAGCTCTTAAGACTTGTGGAAGATGAAAAATGAAATAAATGAGCAAAGGCCATCTATTTATACAAAAACATAAAATCTGCCGGATGGACTTTGTACGGACCACTTATACGGTCCATATAATATTATACGGTCCGTATAAGTGGACCGTATAACACCACCATGGAAAAGTCCCTTTTTGTAATGGGTCGAGTTATACGGACCCTCTTATATATACCGTATAAAGTTATACTGACTGTATAAGTGGTCGTATAACTCCTAGCTGTACGAAACTTTCTCTCGTTGATTCGTTTGACTTCTAATCCTCGTGGAACCTTATTGGAACTTGCATAATACTTCATTAACCATACAATAGGCTCTATAGCAGCCTCTCAAGATATCACCAAATAGACATTAGCCCGATTATAGCAAAAAACCTTTCCGAATACGGCTTATATTTCACTGCCTTTAACAAACTAATTTTCACATATTCGTATGACTTCAAAATCTTATGTAATGCTCCTTAAGCTATCTAATACTCTCCTTAATCTCATAAGAACTTCACGTTCATCTTAAGCTCGCATTGGTCTACTTTCAAGGCAACAAATCCGAAATTTCCGAGGTGTAACAATTATAAAACGTCCAACTGCACACATATGTCTATGAGCCTCTACATAGAATACAAGTGACTATAAGGACCAGTACCAATAAACTGCAGCTCCGAAGCAAATGAAGAACTCCTGAGATTTCGCTAATGAAGCTTCTATGGGTTAGGTTTGTGTACCTGTCTACCTGCAGGCATGAACGCAGTGTCCACAAGAAGAGACGTCAGTACGAACAATGTACTGAATATGTAAGGCATGAATAGTAACATGATAAAAGCCCGAAGAATAACATAAGATAAAAGAACCATTTATACCTCATGATACCCTTTAAGGCATTCATCATGCTTACTTAACCTTTTTCTAGATGAAACATTTCATATATCCACATACATACCTATACAATATCAGTACCCGACCCTTTCGGGACTCGGTAATATTGGTACTCGGCTATAATAGGACTAGGTAATATCTGTACCTGGCCCTTTCGGGACTCGATCATATCTGTACCCGGCCCTTTCGGGACTCGGTGTCACACATGACTGTATATATACATATATAAGAGTACATAAATAATAACACATCATCATTATCATTATCACCATATCTTTCCTTAGAGGATCAACTATCGTAAGATGAGATCAATAGTGTCATGAGAGTATCAAGAACGATGAACTTGGGTAGCATTGGAAATGGAATTATCATCATCGCTGTATCTCACCTTGAAGGAACAAGTATTATGAGGTGAGATCAACAACAATGGATAAAATCAAGGAAATTATGAAATAAGCTCAATAATCTCATAATAGCATCAAATCCATAAGCTTTGGAATCTCCAAAAATGGAATCATCATCATGGAACATACTTATCTTTAACAATAGAAGAACTTTTAGAATCATGAACTTCTAGCTTTTTGGGACTAAGGATATTATGGAAAATATGTATGGTTTCATAAGAAAAGAGTCATGCCTTTAGAAAGAAAGGGTTTAGCCTTAACAAACCTTTTTGGTCTCCTACTACTTAACCCTTATCCTTCCAAGCTCGTAAATCTTCATTCAAGAGAATTCATACTATTGTTAGGCTTATCGTCATATGCTTATCTTAAGTCTTCAAATTAAACCCTTTTAGAATCTGTCAAAATTCGGACAGCATATCCCCTGTTTATATCCCTAGCCCGAAATCACAATACCAACTACCAACACAGCAACAACAACAACAACACTAATACCAATGACATCATCATCAATACCAAAATATTCCATAAAACATCCCACACGATGTTTATCAACACACAATAACAATATACAGTTCCTTTCCTCCCAATCAAGGAGCATAATGTCATTAACACACCCACAACATTAGATACCATCCATATACATGGAAATTAGTCCAATAACACAGCCACAACATGCTCAAAACAGTCCATAAACTCAACAACTACAACACAACACTTTATGACCTTTCCTCCATAACTAGTTTCACTTTTAAGACTTGCTAAACCTTCAAATCAACTCAACATAAGAAATAGGATGAAGAACATACCTTATAGTTGAAGAAATTTGGCCACACCAACTTTCTTCAAGACTAAACTCACCACAACATTAAGTAGAAATAAGAACAATCACTTTTCATGAACTAGTTTGGTGTAATCTTGTTGAATTCTTGATTTAAGGGGTTTATAAGTGTTTAAGGGAAGTTTATGGATGTTTCTAGAACTCAAAAGAAGTGTAAATGATGAAAAAAGGGGAATAATAGGGTATGTATACCCTTTGAAAGTCGATCGACTTTTCAAGTGGGGCACGCGGGGAGCCATTTGGTAGCTTGGAGGCTTATCTTCAAATGCCCCTAACACCCTACTCCGATGTCGTTTTGACAAACGGTTTGTTGAGTTTGAAACTAGACTTCCTAAACTTCAATTTAGGATTTTGTTTCAGTTCAAAACTCCTGATATACTTCTCTAAAGTTGACCCAGAATTTCTGTCCAAAATTCTACCAAATTTTTCAAATTTTTGACAAACTTATTTTCTTCGATTTGCTTGGTCCCGGAATCTTCTGAAACTCTCCATACATGATATTTATCATTAATCATACTTGATAATGGTCATGTCCTTTGGTTCCAAGATTTTCCTTTCCGGTTACGACTTACGCGATCGTAATTCATCCTTTACTTCATTGCTACATACTTCCCATGGCTTGTACCTTTCAAAACTTCAAGGGACGTCTCCGATACTCCATTAATACGGTGAAATACATGGCGTGATCATTCTCTAAAAGTGCAAGGTGTAACAATTATACATACTTTTTGTTAAGTTATCGAATATATCCACCCAACTTCGTGTCCGAAGACCTAATCATACAATCTCCCGTCAACTCTAAAAGTATATACGATTCACTAATAAAAGTATAGCTCAAGTAAACGATAACCTAACTCGTTGAAGAACAGCCAATTGAATCCCCATGAATTTCTCGCCTTCCTAACCTTCATCCAAATCAATGAGAGGTGATAGTCGTGGGGGACGGTGTGGAAGAAGTAGAAAAAGTCGCTTTTCTTGGTGTTAAGGGTTTTTCCTTCATGTGGAAACCTAATAGCAGCCTCAGAGAGTCTTTTATTAAAAAGGAGGGTAAAATAAACTAAGTGAACAAAAATACAGTTACTGCCCCGCTTTGACGGCTACGACGGTCATGTGTCCATTATAGCGGTACCGCTGTGGCGGTCTGTTGACCACTATAGCGGTCCGTTTCCTTCCCTGGTCCACGATTTCTAATTCTATCTAAAATTGATTTTTTCCAGTATTAATCTTTAAAACAGTCCATAGGGCTTATTATTTATGATCCTAGACCTAGATTGGGCATGGGTTCGCAAAGTGTTAAATAACGACCAGACGGGTCGTTACAAAATAACTGTTCGTCATTGAGGTCGGTTATGGTTTACTTGAGTTAGTCTTTGATTAGTGAATCGTATATACATTTAGAGTTGATGGGAGACTGCATGATGAGGTCTCTGGACATGAATTTTGGATGGATATATTCGAAGAACCTAGCAAAAATTATGTGTAATTAGTAACTAGGGTAACGAGTAATTGTTTGAGTGGTGAATGCTACTAACGTTTAGGGTCATGTGTTACGGGACTGAAAGTGATTATTCATCATGGCTGGAAAGAGGTATTTCGTTGTTCAGAATATATATTCCTAGGTATATTTGATTCTGTCTTATTTCCAAGCATATTGAAATATACCTATGATTGTCGTTCTTGTTAACAAGAGGATTGTATTGGGAGGACTGAAAGAAGGCATAGTAGTGCTACGCCCACCAAGGGCATGATTCATGACATTTTTTTTAATTCATTGGCATCATTGCATATATTGCATGTGGTTATGAGGTAATACGTGGAGCAGAAAGTCTGAGTACGTGTCAGTTGTGTTATCCGGTCATATGGCCGAGTCGGGTTGAATATGAGGTACTGTTTCTCAGTCAATCATTGGCAGTAATGTAACAATGAGTATATTTATTTGATGACGATCCGCATCCGAGGTTCTTTTCGGAGTGGAGGATTTATGGCTCGGGTCTGACGAGTATCCGGAACGAGTGGTACATGGATGCTATGGGTCCCCTGCAGGTCATAACTACTGAGCAATGACATCAGTTAGCATGTATGTACAACGTTATTGGGCCTTTGCATCGCATCTGCATTGTCTTACATTTCATACCTATATGTCCTTATGTGTGTACGTGCTGTCAGTCTGTTTTATTGCATTGTACATCTCGTATGATTTTGTTGAAGTTATGTAAGGTGGTGATCATGATGAAGGTAAGTGTAAGAACAAATTACTAAATGGTAAGTTTGTCCTATGGGTGCATCATATCCTAGTAAGTGAACTGGATAGAAAAGTTCTGCGACTAAAAGTTAGGAGTTAGATGTTAACAAAATTGAGGAGATGAGACTTAATTAATTGTCTTAAGGGAAGGTGGAAATGGGATTTCGGGGACTAGTTAGATAACCGGTATTTCTACGGGGATAAAAGAAGTGAATAGTTGGGAGTAGAAAGGTAAGTTCGTGACAGTGAAATAACCTATATTGAGAGTCCTGAGGATCTTTGACTTATCTGCTTATCTTATTGACTTTATATTGTGTTCCGTGAACTAATCTTAGTTGACCGATGATGCTTAGTAGTACGTGTCTTGTACTGATACTACTCTTGTTACATCCTTTTTGGGTGTAGGTATGTTGCAAGTTTAAGTTGAAGTTTCTTCGTGTGGATTACCAGGCATTCTCCTACAGCCTCGCTCATCTCACTCCAGGTAGAGGGTGGGTCATTTCTTTTATTTTCCTTATATAATAGGAGCTCTTGTACCTGTCTAGACTAGATCCCGGAGAGTTTTCAGTTTTCTTGTATCAATAACGGAGTATGTTGAGCATTTACTCTTTAAATATTGTGATCATTAAGAAATTGATAATTATAAACTGGCTGAATTTTGGGTTGATTGATAAGGGTTCGCCTACTGGTTAGTAATATGGTAGGTGCCCGCACGGCCCATAAGCAGGGTCGTGACAAATCCAAACTCAACGAAGCCTAATGTTTCAATCTAATATCTGTGGTAGACTTCTACATAATTTTCTATTTCTACCATCTTGGTCACGCACCGAATATAAAAAAATTCCCCTCTTTTTCTCTTTTTCTGAAGAACCTATGTGTTTTTTCTTTCTTGCCCTTCTTGCATTTATTCTCCATTTTCGGTGTAGGGCAACATTCTCTAGCACATCTCTTGGGATGACCCATGACTCTCATCTGGAATGGAATATATTGAAATTTCGTAAGTTGCAAGGAGATAATCCATTAGTAGCCAAAAGAGAAAATTGAGTTGGCTTCAGTTTGTTGAGCTCCAAAACTGCCCAAGCTTGCGCGCATGGAAGTTTATCTATATGAAAATTTGTACATCTGCATATTTTGTCTTCAAAGGCACACTATGTTTCGCTTTAGCCCTTCAAATACGATATATATAACTTTTTTGTAGAAGGCCTCAGCTGCAAATTTTTTTTTAAATACAGTATACATTATTATACACAAATATACATTTTTATACAAACTGCAACATGCAACTTAGTAGTGGCAGGCATCATTATACTTAAGTCTTTTTACCGTCATTTGCTGTGATGCAAGTAGATTTTACCAGAGGAGTTTGTCGTATGTTTGGCGAAGTGCAATGGATGACTTCATTGCTCTTTTCCAATTTTTGTATTTTCACTGTTGTATCGTGTTTTTCATGAACTCCAGTAAGCGCATTATAGACATGTCTCTAGCATCTTTCTTTGCTGCATTAATTTTCTCTGCAATATTGGAAGTCATTACCATTGACCTTTTCACTTGAAATGTGCCCTAGATCACATTTCATAGCCAATTTTGAACAAGTAATCTGGAACCCTTAGATCAATTTTGGATATCTCTGTCATAAAGTAGTTCAACTGCTTCTGATGTTTCTTGAATAGATCCTTAATGTTGTGCCACAAGTGAAGCATGCAACAACAATGTGCAACTTCTGGATATATAATTATTGTGGTGTTGAAGATACCCTCATATCTATCTAAAACAATACATATTCCTTCCTAAACCTCGAATTTTATTTTTAGTTGCATGAAGATCACTCCCACGATTTATTACTCTTGGAATTTACAATTGCATATGCAAGTGGTAGGATTTTTCCCATTTACCCAATCTAGACATTAGGTTTCAAACATACGATTTGATATAAATGCTTATGCAGAAAATATGAAAAACTTATACACACAATTATACAAGAATATACAACATATACGTCAAACTGAATCACAAAGTTGATACAGTCAACTCACCACTCATAAATTGTATGCAAGCAGTCAGTATGGTCCCCTTGTATGTTGTTTTAAGAAAGCTTCTACCAACTACTATTATTGGCCTGCAATAATATTCCCAACCCTTGATAAATGTGTATAACAAAAGAAATAATAAAGAGAGCGCATATCTACTGATTTGTGCAACTTTGTAACCATTTATGGATTTGAGTGCTCCAAAATATGCAAGTACCTCTCCTTATAAGAATCACGTGGGTTTCTCCTTACCCATTTTCATTGCTTTTTCTTTAGCTCTCCATGCTTTCATATAGATCAATTCAACCTCGTGTTGCTTTTGTATATCGCGTATAATATCATCTGGGGTATAAATTGTTGTTGGATCAACACATTTTTCCATGATTATATTAGCAACTACATTAGCAGTACTGAAGTTGTGTCAAATATCTTTCACTAAATGAGCATGTATGAACATTATTGAAACTTCTCAGCTTGAATATTTTTTCCTTGATAGGGCAGAATATGAAAAAACATGCAGAGTTTTCATCCACACATGAACGTGACACCTAGAAAACACATTCTATTATACACAATTACTCAAAAAACATACATTGATATACATATGTACATATTTTTATACATTTATACAAAAATATAACAAAATATATAGTTATTATTTTACCTTGATTTAATTGATCTCTTCACCTTAAACTAGAAATTATTCCACACTTAAACTAGAAATTATTCCACACATCGTAGTTATGCATCACACTAGCAACAATTTCCTTATTCTTATTAACCTGATCCTCCTCAACCTCTTTCTGTAACATGTTATCTATTATATCGAAATCCAGGTTTTCAATGGATTCACTAGCACGTTCATACTCAATTATATCTATTGTATCAACATCTTATATAATTTTACCTCTATTTATATAGTTCGAGGTTGTACAACTGAACCATTATCAATCTCCTTCACTGTAACATAGAACGCGTAGTCGGTGAACTCTAAAAATTTATTTTTCAATTAAATATAGACCTGAACACCAATATCATTATAGATTAGGATAGGTATCTGTCACTACCCGACTAGGGCCATGACAGGTACCCGGGCTAACCACCGAGCACCACTCGTTCTATTACTCATTCTGCGTTCATTCATATGTCTTATGCTCATAATCATAGAAAAACCATTTTTTTCATTTCGAAACATAAGTACCTTTTATGTACATAAGTCATTTGGCCATCAAAATAATACATATATACAATGGGAAACCGTGAGACCATACTACCCACACGCGTATCTACGAGCCCCTACTAGAGTACTAGACATATGGACGGGACAGGACCCCATCATGCCCAAAAAATATATACACAAAGGAATAAATCAATGGCACCTCCGGAACAATGGAGTGCTCTCAAGGCCTGCTAATAGCTCCTACGAGTCTGGATCGCCTCCCTGTCTACCTGTGGGCATGAACACATCATCCAAAGAGAAATGACGTCAGTACGAACATTGTACTGAGTATGCAAGACATGAATGAAATGAACATGATAAAGAAATTATATGACATGAGGTAAAGATATAACCTGCTTAACTTTTAAGAGTGTGCATTTTTAATCATATTCCTTATCTCATCGTATCACATATGTCATCATATCACATATACCATCGTCGTTAACCTGCGTCCGAGTAACCATCATATGCCGCCCACTAGTGGTGTCATGCCCGTCCCACTAGGCTCGGTGTAATCATAAGCAGCCTTCCTTCGCGGTGACATGCCCGGCCAATTAGGCACGGTGGAATCGTATGCAGCCCGTCCTCGCGGTTACATGCCCGGCCAATTAGGCACGGTGGAATCATATCATCATACACTCGTCATAAACTTTTCATCATCATACATTTATCAGAAAACATGCATTAGAACTTAAAGGCAACTATAGCTATGTCGGGGTGACATGAGGTCGTGAACCCCCGATTGCATTATGGAGTGATCATATTCATCATATCTCATCTTGAAGCAACTAACATTTAAGGTGAGTGTACACAAGGAAAAACATCAATGGAACCATACTTAGGATAATTAACCTCATGGACATTGTACCTTACTTTAGGATTCTTTAGACTTAAAGTCGTCATCATCATTATCATGCTCGTGTCATATCTCTTTTCTTTTTCTTTTACATGTATAGCTCTTTATAGTCATAGACTCATAATTTCCATTATATAGGAAAATCATGGAAAAATAGGAAGATTCATGCCATAGGAGTCATGCCTTAGAAGGAAACGAGCAGCTTTACATACCTTTTCGTTTAGCTATTTTATCGCTTGATCGTTCTCCTTCAATTCTCGTGTTTCTACCTTCAAGAGAGTTCGTATTAACGTTAGCTAATCGATTATATGAACGTGCTTACTAAGGCTAGAGAAAATTGGACAGTATTTCCTTTGTTTATACTACTTTCCTCATATCATATATCAACTCCCAAATGTCTATAATAACATTCACAACATTATAACCAACAATCTTCATTCATCCACATTATCCACATTTCACACTTTCACTTCAATTCATCCATAATCATGGTCATAATATACTATTACATGCTATAGTTATTAAAGTCTCTCGATGGTGAGAATGA
>NC_083340.1:79955457-79955716 GCF_019175385.1 Lycium barbarum | reverse complement strand
GGCTACCACAAATAATAGACTGACTAGTCATTTTCTATCTATGAAGTAGGACACTCGTCCTACCTAATTCAAAACCTATTTTCCCAGTCCTTTTAATTAATCCCCTTTTACTTATAGTTAGGATCTCGATTAGCCTCTTCGATTGTTGTTAAGAGACTAAAGACCCTTCTATTCCTAAAAGCTGATGAAATAGGAGCGCATTCGCAAGGGTCAGAACTTTAGGCGGGGGCCTCTGTCGATAGAGCTAAAGCAGTCATTC
>NC_083340.1:79950855-79955327 GCF_019175385.1 Lycium barbarum | reverse complement strand
GCTCTTCCTTGAGGCCATCACAGCAGTTGGCTCCAGAGTCTACAGATCTGATTTGTGAGAGAAAGAGATGAAGGGCAGAGTTGGTCCCACCGGGCGTGCCTCACCAAGAGTCTGCACAGGCCCAGGAGTTAGGTTATTTTATCTTACGTAGGATGATGATGAGGGTTTCAAACCTGTCCTCTTCGCTTCCCGACGATATTTAGGGAAAGGGGCGTTCAGCCACTTGACTGGTTGGAAAGGTGTGGGTTCAATTGAATGAATCTGTCAAGTCAAGGAAAACGCCAGCTATATTAGCTCATCAACTCGCCTTAACGCTGAAGCAGATGTTTAAGGAAGTTTCAAAATGCGCTTCCGGTTCTGTCGGTGCTTGAAAGAATTTTTTTCTTCTCCATATTACTATATCTCGTCAGCCCTAGCTTTGTGGTAAGGGCACAACTTAAAGAACAACTTACTCTATTGACGTAATATTCATTCATAGTGGCCAGGCGGACCGTTCTGAAGACTGTGAGAAAGTCGGGATACAATACAAAATGGCAAGAATAAGCTACTATTCCAATACCAGCCAACTAATGAAAGAAGAAGTGAGTGCTAACGAACGATGAACTAAAAAACCAAGGCCCTAAAAAAGGGAGTCTCTGACTTCCACTTAGCTATTCTCTTAGCTTGCTTTCCAGTCAATCTTCAAAAGTAGAGAAGGTTTAGCGGTCAGTAAGAAATTCCTCAAGATCAATCTGAAGTGCTGATGGAAGTTCATTGAAGATTCAACACATCACAAGGAACTCGTTTCGTTCGAGAAATACACAACATTGTCTCACGGGAGAACCAAGCAAGGGATGAGCGCTAAAGCCTTTTTTTGTATATAGGCCTTCGTATAGAATAGGATTTTCATTCCTCCCGCCAAAGCTAGAAAAGAAAGGAGCTCTCTCTTTTTTCCTCGCCTAGCGGTCTTTTTCATCTCGTAAAGCGGTATTTCTCTCTTTTATCTCGAGCCCCGTCAGTCCCGACAGATTCCATAAATATATCAATTCATTATTTATTGGCATATTCAGGATTCCAAGGTAAGCGATCGATTCTCTTTCCCAAAGTCAAATGCTACTGTACTGAGCCAAAGCTTCATGGGGCTTCAGGCGGCTTTTTTTATGAATAGTTTCAATCAAAATTCCATCGATTCTAGCTAGTGATTGCCCGGGTCGGTGTGTGATCACCAAAGCTCGTAAATCACACTAAAGCGGACACCCAACTATGGAAAAGCCTCCTTAAGGGTGGGTTAGGTTAGTCAATCCGGCCCGAGATGCGTTCGTTGACAAAACCGCCGTAGGAATTCCTACCTTTTCGTGCTTTCGATCTGCTTACTTTGAATAAAGAGAAAAAAAAAGAATAGATAGGCGGAAAGGCTTTACACAGTGTCGAAAGAGTGAAGTATGGGGACAACGGTAAACAGATAGTAGGCGGCAGGGGAAAGCTAGCTGAAGATGCATAGATAAAAGTCCGCGCGTCGGGGAGGCGGGTTTTATTCCGCTTCAAAGACTCAATGCTGATGCTCAAGGGGCTCCAGCATGAAAGTTCCATTTCAGGGAAGGACGGCTGGTAAGGTTTTGTGCGTTGTATCGAATTAAACCACATGCTCCACCGCTTGTGCAGGCGATCACGTGAAGCCCCCCTTCTCGTTGGCACGGACGAATCAGTTACGCTTTTGTTTTTGGAACAGACGGCAGTGTTTTGCTGATGCTTCGAATCAAGCTTTTATTGCCCAGGCTTCGATGATCAACCCCTGGAACATTTAGGTTTTGATATTCGGCCATCCTGGCCGTTTTTCCTGTTTGTCGGTCCCCGATTATAAGTTCTCGTTGACCACGACCCCCTACCCTAACAGAACGACTTGCCCTTCCATACGCTAAGCTGGGCAGAGCGCTTTCAGAAAGGGTCTTTCATTTCCAAATAATGTGGATTCGGCATTCTTATTTTCACATTGATCTCAACCATGCTCGGCAAAGCTTCGTAGACTCGGTCAAGTCACTTATAGAATGCCGACGACGATTTTCCACAACATAAGCCAACCTATGTCTCAGTAGCTGCCCGAGAAAGGACCACTCAATCCAGACAGGTTCTCGCAACTGCCTTTCAAACAAGACCTCGAGAGTGTTTTTCCGCCGGACCACAGTCTTGACCTCCGATCGAGCTCTTTCTTTTTCCTACCTCCCCTACGAAGGGAAGTACAAAAGAAGCTGCTTCGAAGTTGATTGGTTTAGGTAGGGCGGCCGGCCTACTACGTGCACCTGCAAGGAGCTCAGTTGCTCCATACCTCGTGAGAGAAGTGGTGTTTGATCCATACCCCTCGGTGAAAAAACGGTAATAAGGAGAGATACGCCAAAAAGGGATAATAAGATAAAGATTTCAATAACTTAGACTCGAATTTGAAATAGGCTAATAAGCTCTTTCTCGATTCGCCGCAACAAATCCTTATTAAGTAATCGGTTTTTAAGGGGGCCAGCTTACGGGCCAAGCCTCTCTCTGACCTGATAACAAGTATCGCCTCCCCGCCCAGCTCTATCAGCTTAAGTCATCGATTCCAATCCGATAACGTAAAGGGCAGGTTCTGTAGTCAACTGCACTTGGTCACTTCTGCGACGATGCTCGCCTCAGGGTTTTGGTTCAAACGTGTGAGTACAAAATAGACTTCTTTTTATTATATTTTTATTAAATTAAACAAAATTCTTATTACTTTTTTTTTCAAGAGGTGATTTCGAGAATCAACCAACGGAAAAAATCTGTAGTGCCTTGCGCTTGCCTCTAACAACATGGCTAAAAGTGAGATGATACCAGGGAAAGTTCAACTACTTCTATTGGCTCTAAGCCTAGTTCTTCCAATTCCTCCATAAGAACACTGAACGCCCAGCTTCGCAGAGAAGCTCTCTCCCCAGCCCACAGCATAGTGTGGAATCTGGATCCTTTCATCGAGCACCAGTATTTTTATTGGAACGTTGATATATAACTAATGGAATGCTTAGAATATTTCCCGCATCCCTCTCCCCACGAGCAGAATACCAGAGATGCCCAGCGTACTTTCCCCGGCATACGGAAAGAAAATCCAGGATGACGATAACCTTACCGTCGAAAGCGTCCATCAGAGCAAGGGAGCTGAGAAGACCGCATTGCACGACAAGAAAGCAAAGGCGTCACAGTTGACGCCTTAAGGTGACAACATCGAATGCTTAGAGAGTGAGCGCGGTAGATAATCGATCGTCTTTCATTTGGATAGTGAGTAGTTTTTATAATAATAAGTCAAGTCAATAATAATAGAACCGGAGGAGTGAAAGCCACTTGACTCGTTGGAGAGGAGCGAAAAGCCGAAATGTTCTTGGTGGATGCAGGACTTGGGACCCCCGATTGGTTTAGAAAGATCGTATCGAGATCGCCTTTTCGAGCATTTCGGGGTATAGGTCTAACCACCTCAACTCCCCGTTTCTGGCATGCTATAGTTATTAAAGTCTCTCGACGGCGGGCTTTCAGTTCACTTAGTCGACTAGACTGCTTTCCCTCACATTCTACTCTTCATTCTAATAATAGATTGACTTTTATCGCGGAATTAGACCTGCTATTAACGTCGCATAGGCGCTTCTAATTTCTTTGGAGATTCTCAATGCAGCATGCGCTGAAAGTGGATAAGATAGACATAAACAAAACTCTGCCTAAATCTTGAAACTGTTGAGCCACATGCTTTCTATGGGAAACTCGAGACTCTTTGCACCAGGCTCTCCATCTAGTCTATCAGTAAGCATTGGCTAAGCGAAATCTCTTTGTCTTTTCAGTCTTCGATAGGTCTTGCCAAGAGGGCAGCTGTTAAAGAAGTGTTATCTAGCTTGGTTCGGAGAGCACTTGTTGGGTGAAATATTTTTTGGTTGCTAAATGTTACGGCCTAAATGCTGAACTATTGACCTTTCTTGCCTAAAAAAAGGAGTCAGCCCAACATGGGCAATGATAGACAGACCAAAGATCGACAGCTCTCAAGCGATAGTCCCTCTTTCCTTATGCGTACCCCGTTATAGAAAGGAGGGACCCGTAGAGAGAGAGCCCCTGAGATAAGGTATGCATTTAGTGCGTTATCTAACTAGAAGAGGCGCAACGGCTTTCGCGCAGCTGCTACGCCCTTGCTTCTTGCTCTGAACCAACAATGGCGCGTAGCTGACAGCTCCCCATACTCCCAAAAGTGGAGCCTCATCACCCAAAGAGATAGATTTCAGGAATGCCAAGCATCGTCTGACGCTTCAGATGGCGTCAAGCCCTCGCCGAAGAGACCGGCTTCTTAAACAATAATGAAAAACCAATTGATCGGGACGAACACTCTACCACATAGTGGAGTGGATAGCTAGGACTACTAAAATGGAGATCGCTTTCTGCCATATGGGTTCAGTTTCATAATGTTATTACCGGACTCCATTTATGGAATTTGGTCTAGCTATATTACAAGTTTC
>NC_083340.1:79948887-79950723 GCF_019175385.1 Lycium barbarum | reverse complement strand
CTCTTCCCTCTCTTGATGGCGAATCTTGATTGACTGACACTAGGAACCGATTCGGAGAAAGAAGAAGCATGGCACTTTTATTATTGTTTAAATATCTCTTTCCGAACAGATTTCCCCATCTAAAAGTGAAAGGTATTCCAGAGCCTCTCTTTCCTTGTATATCTTCGTAACCCATCATCTGGTCTTCGACGGCCATCTCAAGGCACATCACGACCTACAGGCAACACCGGCGAGACCTGGGAAAGCCCTTTCCTGAAAGGGGTCGAATAGTTCCTGTCCCATTCATACTATTGTTGGCTTATGTGCTATGTCTAGCTGCTGGTGAATCCTACCCAGTATCGGAATTGGATTGGATATTTTCTCGGTTTCCGAGAAGGGTTTCCAGCCATAGGCCTGACCGGATATCGTTTGTCCACAAACGAAACAAAAACAAAGTAGGTTTTTAGACAGATTGAATCTATTTCGGTCTTTTCCACTCTTGAACATTAGTTTGGAAATCTTCGATTAGACCAGACCGCCCCAGAGAGGAACGTGCCCTATCCTGTCAGGGGCCCAGTGGAACGCTCGAGTATAGATTCCTTATGCTCATGTAAACGGCCGGGGCCGGCCGGCCCACTGCTCTCCGCCTGTCGTAACAACAACAAAAGTCCATACCAGAATTTCATTACCTTATTCCTTAACCCCTAAAACGGAGACATTGGTACAACAGGAGGCTCGAGAGACCGCACTAAAGGCGTAACGATCTAGGCACTGTCTCGGAGAGAGGCTCGGTGAAATAGACATGTCTGTGAAGGAAAAATGGAAAGATTCGCTTTCTTTTAACCGGCTCCTTCTTCTTTGTCAGCCTGCAATGTCCGATAACGGCGCTGAAGTAGTGAATCTATCGGCGGACAACAAAGAGTACCTAAGGCGGATTAGTGGTTTTTTTTTCAAAAGGGATTTTCTTTACCGTAGCTTTTAGACAGCTAACAGCTAAGCGCTTCTCCTCCTCCTTCCCTTCCTTGCTTCGAGGAGGTTATATAATAGTAACAGAAGGAGACAGGTATAGAATAGAAGTCCGCCCCAGTCACTATCAGAAGTGAGAATGCTGACATGAGTAACGAAAAATCCTGTGAAAAACACGATCGCCTCTAAACACGACTTCGGGAACTATAAAGAGGTTGCTTGCTATAGCCAGCCATACCAGCTGATTTGACAGGGCATGGATTCTTCGAAAAAGCGCGGGCTGACTCGGAGACCTGGGACCTTGGCTTAGTAATGAATGAAGGGAAGCTCTTCGAGCTTTCTCCGCCAGCGGCTGCTCAACAATTCCAAATCGAAATTGGAAATCTTTATTGGACCGTGATAGCCAGCTAAAATAGAAAGAAATTTCTTATTATTATATATAGGCCAGCTTGACAAGCAGCCGTATTAGCTCATCAACTCGCCTTAACGTACCCTCACTATATAGGTGCGGACTTGCGTACGGTATCACTTGCCTAACAGCAGCCAAAAGCGAAAGCTTCAATGTTGACGGGCTTATTGTCTCCTTTCTTATCAACAAAAAAGGGAAAATAAGAGAGGGATCACTCCTCGGGCCGCTTTCTTGGAACTAATTCATAGGCACTTTCCATTAGCTTCTTCCGAATGGCATAATTGTCCGACACTACGTTCCTCAATCTTTAAAGAAAACTGACTCCTCCTACTCCTCCTTCTCCTTTAGGATAGGATCCTCTTTGGTCCTTCTTTCACTAATGCGACGATACTCACCTCAGCCTCTCTGGCGGCATTAGTTACCAGATTCATTCAGTGACAGCCTTAGGATAAGGAAGTCCTTTATTTTCATTGTTGAAATAG